>NW_026639342.1:0-46923 GCF_028554395.1 Pezoporus wallicus
TTCTGGGGCTCCTGGTCTCGCGTACTGGCGAGCACTGGGGCAGCCCCTCACTGCCTGGCTTGGGTGCTCCTTTCACCGTGGTGCTGGTGGTTGGCTTCTCTCCTGCTGTCTTCTGGGCCGCGTGTGCAGTTTGGGTGTGACAGTTCAACTGGGAGCACAGCGGGAAGCTGTGGCATGGCCCGATTGCTGTGTGCCAGTGCCTGGTGCCAGGGAACTGTGGCATGGCTATAAAGCCTCCTGGCTGTCAGTGCTGCAGCTGCTGCTCCCTGATGACTCCTGACTGTCACTGCCGCAGCAGCTGCTAGCACGTGCTGGGGAGCGCTGGGATAGCCGCACATGAAATGCCCTGTCTGCGTGTGGCCCTGGTTGCACGCGGTGCTGGCGTGTGGCTGCTCAAACGGCGTCTTTGCGCCGCGTGTTGGGAGTTTGGGCCCGGCGTTGCGAGCAGAGCGGCCCCGCACCCGCACGGCCCGGTGGATTCCTGAGGCGCGTCTTTGTCGGCTTCCAGCCAGGGGTTCATGGGGGTTTCATGGTCAATAATGGGGGTTTGGGGGGTTCATGGGGGGGTTTCATGGTCAATAATGGGGGTTTGGGGGGGTTTCATGGTCAATAATGGGGTTTTGGGGGGTTCATGGGGGGTTTCATGGTCAATAATGGGGGTTTGGGGGGGTTTCATGGTCAATAATGGGGTTTTGGGGGGTTTCATGGGGGGTTTCATGGTCAATAATGGGGGTTTGGGGGGGTTTCATGGTTAATAATGGGGTTTCATGGTCAGTAATGGGGGTTCATGGGGGTTTCATGGTCAATAATAGGGTTTTGGGGGGGTTTCATGGTCAATAATGGGGTTTTGGGGGGGTTGGGGGGCTTCATGGTCAATAATGGGGTGTTGGGGAGGTTTCATGGTCAATAATGGGGTTTGGGGGGGTTCATGGGGGGGTTCGTAGTCAATAACAGTGTTTTGGGGGTGTTTCAGGGTGGTTTAGGGTGTTCTGGGGCGTTTCAGGATGTTCTGGGGGTGTTTCAGGGTCTTTTGGGGGTGTTTCAGGGCGTTCCGAGGGTGTTCTGGGGCATTTCAGGATGTTCTGGGGGTGTTTCAGGGCGTTCTGGGGGTGTTTTGGGGTGTTTCAGGGTCTTTTGGGGGTGTTCCAGGGCATTCTGGGATGTTTCACGGTCTTTTGGGTGTGTTTCAGGGCGTTCTGGGGTGTTTTGGGGTGTTTTAGGGTCTTTTGGGAGTGTTTCAGGGCATTCTGGGGGTGTTTTGGGTGTGTTTCAGGGCGTTCTGGGGGTGTTTTGGGGTGTTTTGGTGTGTTTCAGGGCGTTCTGGGGTGTTTTGGGGGTGTTTTGGGGTGTTTCAGGGCATTCTGGGGGTGTTTTGGGTGTGTTTCAGGGCGTTCTGGGGTGTTTTAGGGTCTTTTGGGGTGTTTCAGGGCATTCTGGGGGTGTTTTGGGGTGTTTCAGGGCGTTCTGGGGTGTTTTAGGGTCTTTTGGGGTGTTTCAGGGCATTCTGCGGGTGTTTTGGGGTCTTTTGGGAGTGTTTCAGGGCATTCTGGGGGTGTTTTAGGGTCTTTTGGGGGTGTTTCAGGGCGTTCTGGGGGTGTTTTGGGGCGTTTCAGGATGTTTTGGGGGTGTTTCAGGGTGTTCTGGGGGTGGCTTGGGGATGTTTGCGGGTGTTTTTGGGGGATGTTTGCGGGTGTTTTTGGGGGTGTACCGTACCGAGGTGTACGCGCGGCCGCACATGCTGCAGCAATAGGCCTTGGCGTGTTTGATGGCGTGGGCCGAGAGGTGGATCTGCAGCGAGGCCGAGTCCGTGTACGCCCGGTAGCAGTTGGGGCACTTGTAGGGTTTGTCCTTGTTGTGCTGGCGCTGGTGGGACTGCGGAGTGGCACCGGGGGGGGTCACGGCAGCCATGACCCCCCTCCCCTGCCCCGCAGCGGGGGGGGGGGCTCTGGTGCCCCTAAATCCCACCACCCCCCCTCTTCTGGGGTACCCCTCCTTTCCTGCAGTACCCCCCAGCATCCTAGGGTACCCCCCAGCATCCTGGGTTACCCCCCCTATTTTGGGGTACCCCCCCAACCTGGGGTACTCCTCCCCTTATCCTGGGGTACTTCCCCCCCCTCCTGGGGTACCCCCCCTATTCTGGGTTACCACCCCCATCATGGGGTACCCCCCCAACCTGGGGTACTCCCCCTTAACCTGGGGTACTTCCCCCCTCCTGGGGTACCCCCCCTATTCTGGGTTACCCCCCCCCATCCTGGGGTACTCCCCCAGCATCTTGGGGTACCCCCAGGATCCTGGGTTACCCCACCCCATCCTGGGGTACCCCCCCTATTCTGGGGTACCCCCCCAGCACTGACCTGGAGGTTGGAGAGCTGTGTGAAGGCCTTCTCGCAGCCGGGATGCGGGCACTTGTAGGGTCTGTCGCCCGTGTGGATGCTGTGGGACGGACACACACACACACACATCGGGTCATGCCCCACGGCTGTGGCACCAGGGACCAGTGATGGGGCAAAGAACACAAAGGGGCACGGGGGAGACGTGGGGCTGGAGGGGATGAAGGTGATGGGGAGTGCAGTGGGGATGAGGAAGTCAGTGGGGACAATAAGAGAAGGAGGAAGAGACGAGTGTGGTGGGGATGAAGAAGGCAGTGGGGGCAATGAGCACAGTGGAGATGGATGAGCGTGGTGGGGATGATGAAGGTGCTGGAGATCATGAGCGTAGTGGGGACGATGAAGACAGCGGGGACAATACGGTGGTGGGAACAGATGGGGATGATGAAGGTGCAGGAGACAATGAGTGTGGTGAGGATGGACTGGCACAATGGGGACAGATGGCCATGGTGGGGCAAATGAAGACGGTGGGGATGATGAAGGCAATGGAGATAATAATGTGGTAGGGATGGATGAGCATGGTTGGGATGATGAAGGTGCTGGAGATGATGAGCATGGTGGGGAGGACACAGGTAGTGAGGCCAATAAGCACGGTGGGGAGAGAGAAGCGTGGTGGGGAGGATGAGCACGGTGAAGATGGATTGGTGTGGTAGGGACAGAGAACCATGGTGGGGTTGGTGGAGGTGGTGGAGATGATGAACATGGTGGGGACTGTGAGCACGGTGGGGATGGACAAGTATGGCAGGGATGAAGAAGGTGTTGGGGGCAATGAGCAGAGTGGAGATGATGACCGTGATGGGGATGATAAGCGTGGTGGGGACAATGAAGGTGGTGGGGATGATGAAGGTGGTGAAGACAGATTGGTGGGGAGAGATGAGCACGGTGGGAGTGATGAAGATGATGGGGATGATGAGCATGGTGGGGATGGATGAGCACAGCAGGGATGAAGAATGTGGCAGGGATGATGAGCACCGTGAAGATGGAGGAGCATGGTGGGATGATGAAGGCGCTGGAAGAGGTGATGAGCATGGTGAAGATGGATTGGTGTGGTGGGATCAGGGAAGGTCAATGGAGAAGATGAGCGTCGTGGGGATGATGAGGGCAATGGGGACAATAGGCATGGTGGGAATGGATGAGCAGGGTGGGGATGAAGAAGGTGATGGGAACCATGAGGACAGTGGAGATGATGACCGTGATGGGGATGATGAAGGCAGCGGGGATGATTACCATGGTGGGGACAGTGAAGGTGTTAGAGACCATGAAAGTCATGCAAGGTGTCCCTGCCCATGGCAGGGGGTTGGAACTGGTTGATCCTTTCCAACCTAAACCATTCTGTGATCCTGTGATGAAGATGCAGGAGATGATGAGTGTGGCAAGGATGGACTGGTGTGATGGAGATGGATGACCATGGCAGGGTCAGTGAAGATGGTAATGATGATAAGCATGGTGGGGATGGGTTGGTGTGATGGGGTCAATGAAGGTGGTGGAGATGATGAGCATGAGAGTGGTGGGGATGGATGAGCACGGCAGGAATGAAAAAGGTGATGGGCTTGATGAGAAGAGTGGAGAGGATGAGCGTGATGGGGGTGATAATCATGGTGGGGAAAATGAAGATGGTAGGGATGATGAAGGTACCAGAATGATGGGCATGGTGAAGGTGGATTGGTGTGGTGGGGAGAGATGAGCATGGTGGGATTGATGAAGATGGGGATGATGAGCATGGTGGGGATGGACTGGCGTGGTGGGATTAATGGAGGTTGTGGAGAAGATGAGCATTATGGGAATGATGAGGGCAATGGGGACGAGAGGCAGGGTGGGAATGGATGAGCGCGGTGGGGATGATGAAGGCAGAGGGGGTGCTGAGGATGGATTGATGTGGTGGGAACAGATGTCCATGGTGGGACTGATGAAGATGGGGATGATGAGCATGGTGGGGATGGACTGGCGTGGTGGGATTAATGAAGGTCGTGGAGCAGTTGAGCATTATGGGGATGATGAGGGCAATGGGGACCAGAGGCATGGTGCGGATGGATGAGTGTGGTGAGGATGGATTGGTGTGGTGGGAACAGACGTCCACGGTGGGGTCAACGAAGGTGATGACCAAGGTGGTGGGGACGGATGAGCACGGAGGGCATGGCGAAGGTGCTGGGGACAACGAGCACAGTGAGGACGAGGAGGGTGTCATGAGAGACGCCGGGTAGAGCCCCCACTGCCCCCGAGGGAAGCCGGGCTCACCGGGTGTGCTGCTGGAGGTGGGAGAGCTGCCGGAAGGACTTCTCGCAGTAGGAGCAGTGGTAGGGTTTGACGCCCAGGTGGATGCGCAGGTGCTGGGCCAGGTAGGAGGCGTTGGCGAAGGACTTGGAGCAATGGGGGCACTTGTGGGGCTTGGCCTCGGTGTGCGACTTGGAGTGGATCTGCATCTCCGACTTGGTGAAGAACGTCAAGGGGCAGACCTTACACCTGGAGGGGGGGGGGGGTGTGCAAGAACCCCACAGGGACCAGGCTGGGCTGAGGGAGCGGGGGCACCGCACCGGCCCCCCAAACCCCCAAGCGGGTTGGGGGGTGCCTACCTGTACGTCTTCCCCTCTTTGGCGGTCTCCCCCGAGGCCAGGATGGGGTAGGGCACCACCAACACCGGCGGTCCCGAGGGATTTTCCGCCTTGATCTTCTTCCGGCCCCGCTCGGCCTTGGGTGCCCCCAGCAAGCCGTGGCCTTGGATTGTCTTTATGGAGTCGAGGAGGGGGGGGCTGGTGATTCCTGAGATTAGGGTGGGCGAGGAGGCGATGAGGCGGCTCTGGCTGGTGGACGTTGGGGTCGATGGCGTGGTGGTGCCGGTGCCCGTGCTGGATTCCGACGTGCTGACCGCGGGCGCACGGGATGCCAGCCCCAAGCCTTGCGGGGGGGGGCAAAGATAACACAGTGTGTGGTGTGTGTGTTCATTATGGGGGTGTCCCCCCCCTTTGCTCTTCTCTCACTGCGGGGTCCTCAATAGAAGGGGGTGCCCCCGTCGGGCTTTACCTGTGACGGTGCTGGTGGCCGGCCGCGCGTGCAGGGCCACGTCGGGCTGGGGCACGGCCTGCGGGTGCAGCCCGGGGACCTGCTGCAGCTTGGGCAGGGACATGATGGCCTGGCTGCCGTCGGCGGGCGACGGCGGCACCAGCAGCGGCTGCTGCGACGCCACCGACGTGGGGGGCAAGTGCGGGGGCCGGATCTTCTCCGCCATCAACTGCTCCTTGATCTTGTTGATCAGGACCAGGTTGTCCAGCTGGAAGCATGGGGGGGGAAGGCGGGGGGAGACATGGGGCAGGGTCAGGGGACCCCCAGCCTTTCCCCTCCACCCCATGTCCCCTTCCATGTGCATCCATCCCGGGATGCAGGGCGGGGGGGGGGGATCCTACCTGGCTGGGCATGGTGGGGGGGGGCGGCCAGAAGTAGGGGTTGTTGAAGCGAGGCTCCGCCATCCTGCAGGGAGAGATGGGAATGGTCATGGAATGGCACCGGGCACCACAAGGACCCCATCTCCTGCCCCCCATCCCGCCCCCTTCCCGGGGGGACTTGGACTGCACCAACCCCCAAAGACAGAGCCCTTGGGTGCTGGGAGCAGGGAACCCCCCCCCTCCCAGCATCCAGGGGATTCCTGCCTGGAAGACCCCGGGATGCCGCTTGGCAAGGGGGAAGGGAGGGGGTGGAATGTGGGAGGAAAACCCCGAACCTGCTGCTCCTCCAGGAGGGAGCAGAGGCGGGTGGGGAAACAGGGCCATGGGAGAGGGCGAGCGGACGGCGGCGCATGGCACCCACAGCAACCCGGGCGCATCCTGCTGAGCCCAGCACCCAAAGCGAGATAACGGCAAGTGAAGGGAGCGGTGACGGCCACAGCAGCTCAGCAGAACCATAGAGAACCAGAGCGGAACCACAGCAGAACCATGGCAGAGCCATAGCAGTACCATAACAGAAACACAGCAGAACCATAACAGAACCACAGCAGAGCCATAGCAGTACCACAGCAGAACCGTAACAGAACCATAGGAGAACCAGAGCGGAACCACAGCAGAACCATGGCAGAGCCATAGCAGAACCATAACAGCAGAACCATGGCAGAGCCATAGCAGAACCATAACAGAAACACAGCAGAACCATGTCAGAGCCATAGCAGTACCATAACAGAACCACAGCAGAACCACGGCAGAGCCATAGCAGAACCATAACAGAACCACAGCAGAACCGTAACAGAACCATAGGAGAACCAGAGCGGAACCACGGCAGAGCCATAGCAGAACCATAACAGAAACACAGCAGAACCATAACAGAAACACAACAGAACCATGGCAGAGCCATAGCAGTACCACAGCAGAACTATAACAGAACCACAGCAGAACCGTAACAGAACCATAGGAGAACCATAATGGAACCACAGCAGAGCCATAGCAGAACTATAACAGAACCACAGCAGAACCATAACAGAACCATAGAGAACCACAGCAGAACTATGGCAGAGCCATAGCAGAACCATAAAAGAACCACAGCAGAACCACGGCAGAGCCACAGCAGTACCACAACAGAACCACAGCAGAATCATAGGAGAACCACAACAGAACCATAGCAGAACCATGGCAGAGCCATAACAGAACCATGGCAAAACCATAACAGAACCATAGCAGAACCATAACAGACCCATGGCAGAACCATAGCAGAACCGAAGCAGAACCACAGCACAGCAGGCCCAGAGGGTTTATTGAGACACTTCCCACGTTTTGGGGACATTCACTGGAAATTAACTCAAAATCCATCACTGGATAACAGGAAACAGGCGGGAGGGGATGGGGAGATGACACTGGTGTGAACGGGCATCACCGCGCCGTGCCCTGTGGTCGAGGGTCAGGCGTACCCCAGTGGAATGCATCCACCGGGAGCTGTAACATAAACCAGGATCCTGGCATCAACCAGACCGGTGCCTCCGGCACAGCGCATCCCCAAAGCCTTTGGGGTGATGGGATTGGTGGCAGGGAACCAGCAGCCGGGGAAACTGAGGGAGGGAGAGCCCCCGGGCTCCTCCGAACGGTGCCGCTGCAGCCGGGAGCATCCCTGCTCCCATAGGAAGCCCTCTCCGGGCTCAGTTTTGGGGCACAACCCTGGTGATCCGGCGCAGCGCAAGAGCAGGCACGTTTTGGGGTGCCCTGAACCAACACAACGGCGGCCGTTGGCAGCACCGAGGAACAGGAACCATCTCCACAGCAGATCCCAACGCCAAACCTCCCCTTTCCCACCTCAAACCGCTCGGTGGCACCTCCCGGCTGCCCATGCACCGAATTTGGGGGTTTTGGAGCAAAACCAGACCCGGATGCTCGCAATAGAAGCTGGTTTTCCGCCTCTTTTCCCTCCATCCACTGTATCCCCCAGCCTCCCTGCGGAAGCAGAGCTGGGAGTCCTGCTCTGGGATAGGGAATGCGCTTCCCCACGCACCCATCACCAGCTATCCTATAGTTATATATGGACCCATGTGCTGCCCACCCACTGTCTACCTATATATAACATGAGATCGCTCGGGATGCGGAGCACGGGACGGGGGGCACCGGGATGAGGGGGTGACGGCACAAGAGGCTAAAAGAGGAGGTGGCAAAAGGGAAAACTCCTTCTGGGAATGCTGGGGACAGGCTCCGGGCACCCCGGTCCAAACCACATCGCTCCGGCGGCACCCCACGGTGTGGGAAAACAGGAAGCAGGAGCTGTGATTAGAAAAGGGAGTTTGGGAGCTGCTCCCCATCACAGCAGGTACCCTGCGACCTCCTCCTGTCCTTCCCATCCATCCATCCATCCATCCATCCATCCATCCATCCATCCATCCATCCATCCATCCATCCCTCTCTCCCTATGCCTCCAACGGAGACATCGGTGGCACCAAGAAGGATGCAACGTGCCCAAAGCATCCCTGGGATGCAGCAGGAATCACCGTGACCAACTCCAGGAGCCTGCTGTGGAGCCAGACCCAAAGGGTGTTTTGGGGGAGGAAAGCACAAATATCCCATGTGTGTCCCCCCCCTTCCTGACCTCCTCCTGGGGAGGTCTTGTCAATAAATGATGGAGGGACTGGAAAAGCTTGGACCTGCCCGGAAGACCGGGGGAAGGAACGGCCGGCGTGCCAAAACCAGCAGGAAAAGAAGGAGAAAATCCCTGATCCTGTCGCGATTTGATGCTGGAATACTTCACTGGGAGGGAGTGCAGCGGCTGGCTGGGATGGCTGGGTGGGGGGGAGCGGAAAGCAGGTAGGATAAACATGAAATATGTATACATAAACCCTCCCTTTTCCTATGTTCTCAGCTAACTATGAAAAATGGAAGCTGACATGCAGCAAAAGGAGGGAAAAAAGGGAAGAAAATCCATTAAAATGGAAATGATGAGGGATGGGGATGCTGCAGCGCGGCTCTGCCGGGCAAGGCTGGGGCTCTCCCTGCACCCCAGTTTTTGGTACCCCCCCCCGGTACCAGCTCTCCAGTGGCACCGAGCATCTCCCGGGCAAGACCAAGGGGATGCCGGAGGGTGTCCCGAGGGATGCAGAAGGCGAAGCAGCCACCGAAGAGGAAGCGGGAGGATGCAGAGAGCCGCAAAGCCAGGGGCTGAACCCCGGATTCCCTCAGCACCCATCCGAGGACCGGGATAACGGCGGCAGCGCCTCGGGAGACCCTAAAAAGGCCCCAAACCCTCACGTTCCTATGGGGTGAGGTGGAGTTGGGGGGGGGGGGGTGGGAAGAGCATTGAGGAGCCAAAAGCCGGGGCGAGGTGGGGAAGGGGGCGGGGGGGGGATGCTAAAAGAGGGGGGGGGGGGGACGACACCGGTGTTTTGGTACTCACAGGCTGGCCTCAGGAGCCAGGTGGCCGCAGCTGCCTGGGGAGACGCGTCGAGGAGGCTCCAGAGTGATGGGAGGTAGATGATGGCACGGGTGGGCACGAGCTCACTACAGCAACTTCCTACCCAACTGCCGCTAAGTCAAGCTACAGTTCTCTAGGGAACGCCTCTACCTTGGCAGCCCTCTCTGTCTCGCCTTCGCTGAAATAAAAAGAAACAAGAGATTTCTTTTCACGGCACCGCCGAGGGAAACGGGGCCTGAGCACCGGCAAACGGGGTTCAGGGGGGTGCTGGAAAGGGGGGGGTCGTGTTTACAGAGCCCTCAGCATCCCCGACCGCAGCCTCTTGTCCCCATGCCAAGCGGCGAGCGCAGGGAAGCCGATGGGAGCGCGGCGGCGGGTGAGAGCCCCGATGGGTGCCCCCCCCCCCCCCCCAAAGCACAGCCTCAGAGCCATGGGGCAGAGCGGGGATGGTGACAGATCCATGTCCCCACCGCCACCGGGTTAAGGGCTGAGCCTTGCCCCGTGCCGTGCCTCGGGTTTCCCCCCCAATCCATAAGGACACAGCCCCTCTCGTCCCCCATCAGGACGCGCTCCTACACCCCTCCTACACCACTGGGTTTGCTTGGAGCAGGCGGGTTTCCAGGGGCAAAGCGAGCGCCCCTCGACCAAAACCCCATCCCAGAGCCGCAGCACCCGGCCCCATCCATGGGACGCTGCCCCCATCCCAAAGGGATGACCCCCCCCCCCTCCAAAGCAGAGGCCGCAGACGCGACGGGCGAGACCCAACCCCCCCCCCCCATCACTCGGGGAAGGGGGGGACACACACGGAGCGCGCGCCAGAAGAATTCATCCAAGATGGAACCAATTAAACCCCCCCCCCTTGCTTCCGCCCCCCGAAGGGCCGCTCGCTGGTGGCTCTCCTGCGGCTTTCCAGCCAAATCCAGCCCCAGATGAGCCCGGAGGAAAACCCCATCCTGGGATGGGGGTGCCTGCATGGGGAAGGTGGGGGAGCGCAGGGATGAGGAGCCAGGCAAAGCCGCGCTGGGGAGCACCAAAGAGAGGAGGGGGGGGACACCAAGGAGGCGATGCCGGGGTTCAATCAGTGCCTGTGTGTCCCGGCACCCATAGGGACATGGGGACACCCCATAAGGAACCCTGGTGCCTGTGGGGTGATGCTCACGCTGAACACAGGGGTTGTTGTCCGTGTCTCCCCCCCCCCAAAACACACCGGTGGTGGGGAGGGGGTAACGTGTTCCCCCTGACCCCCTAAAACAGACCAGCAAAGGCAAAGCCAGCACCCACAAACCAGACAGAGCGGGGTGGGGGGCAACCAGCCCCCCCCCCCCCATAGCAGCCAGGAGAGCACCCATGGGTGCCAATGGGTGGGGAAACAGAGGCACGGGGAGGGGGGTCACGCCGAGGAGACACCGAATCCAACATGCACTTGTCGTGACATCGCACCCGCCGGCCCCAAATCCACAGTTTTTAAAGGAAAAACAGTAAAGGGGAGGGGTGTGGGGGGGGATTTCAGGGAGAAAAGGGACATTTTAGGCCCATCCATCCCCGTCTCGCACAACGGAAACCGCCACCGCTCGCACTGCGAACCCACAGAGGGGAGCCCCCCCAAAACCCACCCTTGGGGCGGCCCTGCTCCTCCATCAACACATCCACACCTAACCCCCGTGCCACGGTGTGGGGGGGGGCACGGAGCCACATCCGTGCCCACTCAGGGTGTAAATGGGTGTCTATGGGGGTCATGTCCGTCCCCGTCCGTCCCGTCCCCCCCCCCCCCCAGTGTCCCCCCCACCCCAAGCATCGCCCCATAGCCACATGCCCACCTCTGCGAGTACTGGCGTTGCTTGCCCTTATCCGCGTCCATCTCCAGCTCTAGCTGAGACCGGGTGCCGCACGTGGGGCGTTTCTCTACGGGGTTTTGGGGGGGGGGGACACAAGGGAGGAGAACTTCACACACCCCGAACCCACCAACAGCCCCCGGCGCGCCAGATCCCGCAGCGGAGGAAGAAGAGGAGGAGGAAGAAGAGGAGGAGGAGAAGGAGGAGGAGGAGGAGGAACAAAAGCGAAGCGGCTCCGACCTACCCGACCCGTGGGGACGTGGGGGTTTTCCTGGAAATAGAGAGGGGGGGAAAAAGGGGAAAAACACACGAAAAAAAAAAGGGAATAATAATAATAATAATAATAAAAAGCAGTGGTTTGGGTTTTTTTGTGTGTGTGAGGATGAGGGATGCGGAGCTGGCTGGAAAACCGGGATCGAAATCCATCCCCTCGGCAAATTGCACGCTGGGAGGGCCCCAAAACTTTTTCTTCCCCCCCCCCCCCAAAACAATCACTTCATAATCTCCATAGGCCTCGGGGTTACAAACCCAATGGGTTTGGCCAACGGGAAGGGATAACCCCCCCCCAAAGAGCATCCTCCGACCTTGGAGGAGAGGAAAAAACACCCAAAACGCCAGCAAATGAACCCATTCCTGGGTTAAAACCTCCCCACACCCCCCAGGCCCCCGGTGTGGCCTGGGGAAGATCACGGATAGGAATGGGATGCGGGTGAAGATACAAGGGGATGATGGAGGGGGGGGGGGGAGCTCGAGGTTTGGGTCCTCGGCTTCGGGCTGTGCCGCATTCCTGCCAAAACGCCATGTAAAAACACAGCCCCCCCCTTCCCGTTCCCTTCTCCTTCTCCTTCTTCCCCGTTAAAACCTTCCAGGCAGCGAGACAAAACCGGTTAACGCGGAAAGCGGGGGGGGGGGGAAGGAAAAACGGGGTTAAAACCATCCAAAATCGAGATTATAACGCTAATAACAAGGATAACAACAACCAACCCCAGCCCCCTCGCGCTTCTTCTGCCTCCCCCTGCAAGGAAAAAGCCGTGAACCCATAAAAAAATCCATAAAAATCCATGAAAATCCATAAAAAAACCCAGCACCCCCCAACCCATGCAACATCCACAAGAATAGGTACGTTCAGCCGCAATTAACTTTTCCATTAGACCATCCAGAGGGAGCGAAAAGCGGAGAAAATCCAGCAAAACCGGGATATTTTCCTATTTTCCCTGGATGTTGCCCCCCCCCCCCTTTCCCTTCCTCCCTCCTCCTTTTCCTTCTTCTTCCTCCTCGAATGAAGGGGGGGAAAAAAGGAGGGGATTTGGGTGAAATAACAGCGATTTTAGAGCAGCGGAGGTGCAAAAAGGCGAACTTTGCGGAGTTGAAACCCTCAACCTGGGAGGGGAGATTTGGGCGTTTTCTCGCATTTCGGTGATTTTTAAGGTATCAACGGATGGGGATGGAGCGGGTTTAAGGGGGGGGGGGGGGGGGGGGGGGGGTGGCCCGGCCTGGATGCTCTACCCCCATCCCCCACCCCCCCCCGCCGGGGGTGTTTCTCCCCTCCCCCCCCCCCCCGCCGCCTCTCCCACATTCTCAGACGGTTTTATTAAAATTCGCAGACAAAAGGAAAACAAAAATGGCAGAAACGGAGCGGGGCCGGGGCCGCCGCCATGTTCTGCAGCGCCGCGGGGGGGGGGGGGGGGGGAACCCACACACACACAAAGCTCCAAAACACCCGAAACCGACCCAAAATGCGACGTGAAATGAAATGAAGGGGGAGGGGAACGGGGAGGGGGGAGGGGAGGGGGGGGTCCGCGTATAGAGAAACACACACACACACACACACACACAGAACCCCCCCCCCACGAGGTGAAGGAGGGGTGAGGATAAAGAGACACTTCCTATACCAACAGCCATGCTGCCGCCGTCCGCCGCTCCGCCGCACCGGGCAAGATGGGCGCCGGCGCCCCCGCCCTTGCCCCCGCCCAGCCCCGCACCGGCCCCGGCCCCGGCCCCGCACCCGGACACGGGGACGGCGCCGCCTCCCCTCTCCCTCCCTTCTCTTCTTTCCCCCCTCCTCTCCCTCCGCCGCGGGGCACCGGGTGCGGGATCGCGCACGCACGCACCCGAGAGCCGCAACGGAGCTGCCGGTGGGGACCGAGGGGCTGGGGGTGACTTGGGGGGGGGTATGGGGAGCATAGAGCGGCGTTGGCACCGCCGTAACCGCGCCGGGACCCACATAAGTGCGTCAGGACCCACATAAGCGCATCGGGACCCACATAAGTGCATCGGGACCCACATAACTGCACCGGGACCCCCATAAGTGCATCAGGACCCCCATAACTGCGTCAGGACCCCTATAAGTGCATCAGGACCCCCATAACTGCGTCAGGACCCACATAACCGCGTCAGGACCCCTATAAGTGCATCAGGACCACCATAACTGCGTCAGGACCCCTATAAGTGCATCAGGACCCCCATAACTGCGTCAGGACCCACATAACTGCGTCAGGACCCCTATAAGTGCATCAGGACCCCCATAACTGCATCAGGACCCACATAACTGCATCAAGACTCACATAAGTGCATCAGGACCCCCATAACCGCGTTGGCACCCCCATAACCGCATCAGCACCCCCCCCATAACTGCATCGGGACCCCCATAACTGCATCAGGACCCCCATAAGTGCATCAGGACCCCCATAACTGCACCAGAACCCACATAACCACGTCGGCACCCCCATAACCGCATCAGCACCCCCATAACTGTATCGGGACCCCCATAACTGCATCAGGACCCCTATAACTGTCCCAGCACCCCCATAACTGCATCAGGACCCCCATAACCGCGTCAGCACCCCCATAACAGTCTCAGCACCCCCATAACTGCATCAGGACCCCTATAATTATCCCAGCACCCCCATAGCTGTCTCAGCACCCCCGTAACTGCATCAGGACTCCCATAACTTTCTCAGCACCCCCATAACCACATCAGGACCCCCGTAACTCTCCCAGCACCCCCATAACTGTCTCAGCCCCCCCATAAGCACCTCAGGACCCACCGGTTCTCCTCAGCACCCCCATTTCCCCCTCAGGACCTTCATAACCACCTCAGGACCAACAGCCCTCCTGGGTCCCCCCAGTTCCCCTCCATATCCTCAGCTCCCCAAATCTCTGCGGCCCCCTACAACATCCTCAGGACCCCCATAACCTCTTCAGCACCCCCATAACCGCCTCAGGACCCCTGGCTCTCCTCAGCCCTCCTGGATCCCCCCAGTCCCCCCCATATCCTCAGAGCCCCCCCCCCAAATCTCTGCAGCCCCCTATAATAACATCCTCAGGACTCCCTGATTCCCTTCAGCCCCCCCATAACCACCTCAGAACCCCCCCCTAGTTCCAGTTCCCCTCTGCCCCCCCAAACCTGAGCCCTCCTGGATCCCCTCAGCCCCCCAAGTTCTCCCCCTGGTTCCTCTCAGCCCCCCATAACCTCCTCAGCACCCTCAGGTCTCTTCACCCCCCCCCCATTATCCTCAGTGCCCCCCAATCTCCTCACCCCCTGGTTCTTCTCAGCACCCCCAAATCTCTTCCTGTCCCCTCAGCCCCCCTCAGGATGTCACCCCCCATCTTTGGCCCCTCCAACCCCTTTGGGGGGTCCCCATAGACCCTCTGGTACCTCCCATCTCGGGGTCCCCCCCCCCCAAGCAGCCCTTCAGGCCTCCATTCTCTTTCTCCTCCTTCGGGGAGCCCCTTGGTTGTGATTTAACTCCATTTATCCATCGGTTTATCCCTGTGTTCCCATCGCAGCGCCTCACCCCAAAGGTGGATACAGCCCATAGGGGAGGGAAAAGGGGGGGGGGGGAAATTCCATCCGGTTCCCCACCTTCCTTCCTCCCCATGGTCCAGGGAATGACGGCGCGTCTGAATTTATAATGTGGAAATAGGTAAAAGAAAGGGGAAAATGGGATTTATTGCAAGTTTTCCCAAAGGAAAAGGTGGTGGAAGGAGAGGGATGCCCCGGATGGGTGGACCGAACCCAAATGGTGCTTCTGAGACTTTGGTGGGGAGTAGAGAAAGAGAAGGAATGGGATGGGGTAGGATGGGATGAATGGGATGGGTTGGGATGAGTTGGGTTGGGATGGGGTGAGGATGAGGATGGGATGAGTTGGAATGGGGTGGAATTGGATGGGGTGAGGATGAGTTGGAATGGGATGGATAGGGATAGGGATATGGCGAGGATGAGGATAATATGGCGTGTATTGGGAGGAGATGGATGGGGATGGGTGAGGATGAACACAAGGATGGGATGGGATGAATGCAATGGGATGGATTAGTCTGGGATGGGATGAGGTGAGGATGAGATAAAATAGGATTGGGATGGGGAAGAGGATGGGATGGAACAGGTTGGGATGGGATGGAACAGGTTGGGATTGGGATGGGGTGGGGCTGAGGATGATACAAAATAGGATTGGGATGGGGAAGAGGATGGGATGGAACAGGTTGGGATTGGGATGGAACAGGTTGGGATTGGGATGGGGTGGGGCTGAGGATGATACAAAATAGGATTGGGATGGGGAAGAGGATGGGATGGAACAGGTTGGGATTGGGATGGAACAGGTTGGGATTGGGATGGGGTGGGGATGAGGATGATACAAAATAGGATTGGGATGGGGAAGAGGATGTGATGTGATGGAACAGGTTGGGATTGGGATGGGGTGGGGATGAGGATGGGATGAGTTGGGTGGGAAGGGGTCTCCATCAAGCTGTGGACCCCCCTCTGTCCGTGTCCTAGGATCCTCCTGGTTTGGGATGAACTTCCAAGAGGTTAGGGTTGGGGTTAGGTGTCCATCTGCAGTGTGCCCCCCCCCAGGTCTGACCATGTCCCCAGGCACCACCAGCCACCCTGGATCACCCCATTGCCCAACATCTCCCATCTCAGAAGGTCCCGGATCCGTTCATTATGGATACCCCCACCAGCAGCTCCAACACCCCCCCCCTTTATCTCATTTTAATCCCACCACCCCAAACCAGGACACTGGGAGAGCCGGGATCATCTCGGATCTCCCCTGGTGTCCCTGATGCCACCGCGTTCCCCTTGGCTGGGTTTATTCCCGTCGGTGCTTTCACTTCTGCCGCAGCTTTTCCTGCCGGGGCTTTTTGTGCCCACAATGATGGTCGGGAATCTCCGAAGCATCGTAGGAATGGGGTCCTCCAACCCCAAATCCACACCGGAGGACACAGAGGGGGGGGGTTCCTCCAAGGGATGGTGAACGTCTCCTGGATGGGATAAGCAGTGCTCCAGGGTTTTGTTCCAGCTCTTGTGTTGGGTGGATTTAGGCTTGGGTGTGGGAATGGGGCCCCTTTCCTGGGGAGGTGGTTGGTATGCAGGGATCAAGGATGAAATCATGGAATGGTGCTAAACCCACGCCCGGCTCCATCCCGGGATGCAAACCAGAGGGAAGAGCGCTAAAACCACGGATCCAAGGCTGGGGTTGCCCCCGGGATAGATCCGACCGCGATAAGGAGGAAGGGAAGGCAGGAGGAGCAGGGGGAAATCCGTGCTGTAAATCACTGCTGTGGGGCTCCGGTAAAGCTTTGGGGCTGATGCACCTGCGTGATCCCCCCCCCCTTCCCTGGCACCGCTGCTCCTTCCCATCGGCATCGCCGGATCCCGATGGTGCTTTGGGAAACCCATGGGGTTGGGTCCAGGGAGAGCAAGCAGGGGCGTCCCGATGGGAAAACGCGGTTCCTAAAGGGGTCACGCCGGGCTTCCTCGGTGTCCCCAAAGTCTTTGTCCCAGCGGGCAGGAAATCCTTTGGGAAATGCCTCTCTGCAGCTCCTCCATCCCGTTTCCTTCCCGAGAAACCCCTCGTTTTCCATATAAAGCTCTGGTTCCCCACCACGGGTGATGCGGCATTCCCGGTGCTGGACTGGATGGGGGGGGGTGGGTGTTAATCCTCATTCCCGACTTTTCCAGGTTCATGAACCCCAAAAGTGGGATTTTCACCCCGGATCCGCTGCTGGGACGTTTTGGGCTGTTTGGTGGCAGGGAAAGAAAAGCAGGAGGTTCACGAGATTCCCGGCTCCTGGAAGCGGGCGCTTGGGCTCTAATGAGGTAATGACTTAATTAGAATTAATTAGTTAATGTTTGCAAAGCACCGAGGAGATGAAAGGCGCCGGCGTGGGGCGGCTTCCGCCCGGCCTCGTGCTCCCGGTGAATCCATAAGGAAAGGGAATCCTCCAACCGGGACGAACCCCCAACAAGAAGGAGGTCTCCAACAGCAAAGGCCGCTCCCGGCATTCCATGGAAGCACGTCCCGGCGTGCCCATGCCGCCAGCAGCGCCGCTGCATCCGGCAGCGGTGAAGGGAAGATTCCAGCATGGCTCCCTCCGGCAGCGCCGGCACACGCGGCGCACGTGGCAGCGAGACGGGTTTTCCCTGGTTTTCCATGCCCGCCGGCGCCGGCCTGGTGTGCCGCGGCACGCCGGAGCCGGGATGGATGCGTGGATGGATGGATGGATGGATGGATGGATGGATGGATGGATGGATGGATGGATGGATGGATGGATGGATGGATGCGTGGATGGATGGATGGATGGATGGATGGATGGATGGATGGATGGATGGATGGATGGATGGATGGATGGATGGATGGATGGATGGATGGATGGATGGATGGATGGATGGATGGATGCGTGGATGGATGGATGGATGGATGGATGGATGGATGGATGGATGGATGGATGGATGGATGGATGGATGATGGAGGGATGGATGGATGATGGAGGGATGGATGGATGGAGGGAGGGAGGGAGGGAGGGAGGGAGGGAGGGAGGGAGGGAGGGAGGGATGGATGGATGGATGGATGGATGGATGGATGGATGGATGGATGGATGGATGGATGGATGGAGGGAGGGAGAAGGGAGGCATATCCCACTAGAATCCCGGGAATTAAGGCATGGCGGGGCTCCCGGTCTCACACTGGGGTTACTGGGAGGTAATGAAGCCAATTAAACTAATGAACTGGGATTAATTTCCCTGTGGTTTCCCTGCGTCACCTCATGGGCTGCACGGCGGCGTTCCCGATGGGGACAACGCTCTCCATCACCCCCATTTCCCAACCACGTCAATGAATAACCCGTTCATGACCTGCGATGGGCCCAGCCCCGAGCCTGGCTTTGGGGTGAAAAAGGGGGATTTTGGTCTATCTTCGTCGGAGCTGGCTCCATCCCTGTTGTCTGATGCTTTCATTTCAGCCATTCCCGGTCCCCGGTGGGTCCCCGACGGGAGACAAGACCTGAATTCCTAATGCAGGGAAAACAAGCAAGGGAAAAAAAACACCGACCAAAGCCATGTGGGTTTATTATTTTAATGGGGAGGGGGGGCTTTTTCCAAGCTTTTGGGGCCTGTCGGGAAAAGGAACAAAGTGGGTGGTTATTCCCTGAAAGGAGGGGATGGGATAAGGGGGGATGCCCGGGTTGGGGTGGGAAAAGGGGGGTGCCGGCAGCAGGAGCTGAGCAGTTTGTTCCCTTTGGCTCCGGACCAGCGTTCCCGCTGCCTCCGAAATATGCAGCTTCATTCCCACCCCGGGGAATTGCATCCCCGTCCCTGTGCCTCCGTCTGCCTGGACACAGAGAAACACCCCCCCCCCAGCCTCTGGCCTCTGCTCAATAGGGGACCAAGGGGTCTTTGGGGGGGGGTAAAGCCTCGCCATGGGGCAGCCGATGCCGGCAAAGCCCATTGGTCCCCATAGGTCACATAGATCCCCATAGATCCTTACAGGTCCTTTAGGTTTCCATATGTCCCCACGGGTCTCCATAGGTCCCATAGGATTCCATAGGTCCCCATAGGACCCCACTGGTTGCCACAAGTCCTATAGGTGTCCATAGGTTCCCATAGGTGCCCACTGGTCCCCATAGGTTCCATAGGACCCCATAGGTCCCTATATGTTCCCACAGGTCCCATAGGTCCTATAGGACTCCACAGATCCCCATGGATTCTCACAGGTCCTGTAGGTCCCTGTATGTCCCCACAGGTTCCATAGGTCTCCACTTGTCCGTGTAGGTCCTTACAGGTCCCCATAGATCCTCACAGGTCTCCATATATCCTATAGGATTCCATAGGACCCCACTGGCGGCCACAAGTCCTATAGGTGCCCGTAGGTCCCCATAGGTGCCCACTGGTCCCATAGGTTCCATAGGACCCCATAGGTCCCCATACGTTCCCATAGGTCCTATAGGACCCCACAGATCCCCATAGGACCTTATAGCTCCACACGGGCCCTGTAGGTCCTCACAGGTCCCCATATGCACTGGTCCTATAGGTCCCTGTATGTCCCCATGTGTCCCATAGGTCTCCACTTGTCCCTGTAGGACCTTACAGGTCCCCATAGATCCTCACAGGCTCCATAGACCCCTATACGTCCCCATATGTCCACACAGGTCTCCATATATCCTATAGGATTCCATAGGACCCCACTGGCGGCCACAAGTCCTATAGGTGCCCGTAAGTCCCCATAGGTGCCCACTGGTTCCATAGGTTCCATAGGACACCATAGGCCCCCATACGTTCCCATAGGTCCTATAGGACCCCACAGATCCCCATAGGACCCTATAGGTCCACACGGGCCCTGTAGGTCCTCACAGGTCCCCATACGCACTGGTCCTATAGGTCCCCGTATATCCCCATGTGTCCCATAGGTCTCCACTTGTCCCTGTAGGTCCTTACAGGTCCCCACAGATCCCCACAGGCTCCATAGACCCCTATAGGTCCCCACAAGTCCCATAGGTCCCCATAGGTCCCATGGGTCCCCCCGTGGCCCATCACCCATCGCCCAAAACTTCTCTTTAAGTGATTTTTGGCCAGATCGGTTCAATTTGGGGTAAAACCCGGCTGTTTCCTCAGCAGCTCCGCTGCCAGCATCACCCGCGCGCGGCGGGGCCGCGCTGTGAGGCGGCGACGGGATCGTGGCACCACCCCCCCCCTCCCCATCCCGGGCACCGGCACCGGCACCGGCTGGGTGAGGGCAGCGGGCACCGGGCACCGGCGGGAGGAGGGGGGGGCGGCGGGTCTCGAACCCGGGTCCTGCCGGGAGCTGGGTTGAGGGGAGGGGGGTCTCGAACCCGGGTCCTCCCGGTGCAGCCGCTCCCCTGGGTCCGTTCCAGTGCAGCCTCATCCCCGGCCCCACGTTGCAGACGCGCCCCCGGGTTGCCCCCATTGCAGGCTCGTCCCCGGGTCCCCCGTTGTTATCTTCGTCCCTAGTGCCCCCCTGGTAAAGCCCCTCTCGGGCTCCCCCGTATCACCTGCACCCCAATCCCCCTTCGTTGCGCCCGCCGCGGGTCCCCCGTTGCATCCTGATCCCCCATTCCCTCCCGCTGCATCCCCCAGCCCCTAATGGCCGCCTGACCCCCAGTTCCATCCACCCTCCCAACCCTGCCATTGCATCCTGACCCCCAGTTCCCCCCTTACAACCCTCGCAGTCCCTCTATTGCATCCCCAGCTCCCCCTTTGCATCCTGACCCCTAAGTCCTCCCCCTGGTTGAGGGGCAGGGAGTCTTCCCTCCTCCCAGCTCTCCCATTGCATTCTGATCCCCAATTCCCCCCATTGCACCCCCAGTTCCCCCCACTGCAACCCCAGTTCCCCCCACTGCAACACCCCAACCTCACCATTGCAACCCCAGTTCCCCCTTTTGCCTCCTACCCCCCAATTCCACCCATTTCAATCCCCCCACCTCCCCTCATTGCATCCTGACCCCTAATTCCCGCTATTGCATCCCTCCAGGCCCCCAATTGCCGACTGACCCCCAGTCCCCCCCATTCCATCCCTCCTGCCCCCCATTGCATCCTGCTCCCCAGTACCCCCCAGACCCACCTCCCCTCATTCCCTTTCCAGGACCCCATTCCCACTTTCCCCAGCCCCGCCATGGCCTGCAGCCTGAAGGACGAGCTGCTCTGCTCCATCTGCCTGAGCATCTACCAGGACCCGGTGAGCTTCGGGTGCGAGCACTACTTCTGCCGCCGGTGCATCACGGAGCACTGGGTGCGCCAGGAGCCGCAGGGCACCCGCGACTGCCCCGAGTGCCGCCGCACCTTCACCGAGCCCACCCTGGCCCCCAGCCTCAAGCTGGCCAACATCGTGGAGCGGTACACCGCCTTCCCGCTGGACACGCTGCTGGGCGCCCAGCGCAGCCCCTTCCCCTGCAAGGACCATGACAAGGTCAAGCTCTTCTGCCTGACCGACCGCGCCGTCGTCTGCTTCTTCTGCGACCAGCCCGCCATGCACGAGCAGCACCAGGTCACCAACGTGGATGATGCGTTCGAGGAGCTGCAGGTGGGTCTGTCCGTGCGCCCAGCCTTCCTGTCTTCCCTCCTTCCATCCATCTGTCCGTCCGTCCGTCCATCCTGCCTTCCGTTCTTCCATCCGTACTTCTTTCCTTCCATCCATTCTTCCTCCCCTCCATCCATCCTGGCTTACATCCATCCATCCATCCATCCATCCATCCATTCATCCATCCATCCACCCATCCTTCTTTCCTTCCTTCCTTACATCCATCCATCCACCCTTCCATTCTTCCTTCCCGCCATCCATCCCTCTTTCCTTCCATCCATCCATCCATCCATCCATCCATCCATCCATCCATCCATCCATCCCTCCTTCCATCCATCCATCCATCCATCCATCCATCCATCCATCCATCCATCCATCCTTCCATCCTTCCATCCATCCATTCATCCATCCATCCACCCATCCTTCTTTCCTTCCTTCCCATCCTTCCCTCCATCCATCCACCCTTCTATTCTTCCTTCCCGCCATCTTTCCATCCATCCATCCATCCATCCATCCATCCATCCATCCATCCATCCATCCATCCTTCCATCCATCCATCCATCCATCCATCCATCCATCCATCCATCCATCCATCCATCCATCCATCCATCCATCCATCCATCCATCCATCCATCCATCCATCCATCCATCCATCCATCCCTCCTTCCATCCATCCATCCATCCATCCATCCATCCATCCATCCATCCATCCTTCCATCCTTCCATCCATCCATTCATCCATCCATCCACCCATCCTTCTTTCCTTCCTTCCTGACATCCTTCCCTCCATCCATCCACCCTTCTATTCTTCCTTCCCGCCATCTTTCCATCCATCCATCCATCCATCCATCCATCCATCCATCCATCCATCCATCCATCCTTCCTTCCTTCCTTCCATCCATCCATCAATCCATCCTTCCTTCCTTCCTTCCATCGATCCTTGTTTCCCTCCATCCATCCATTCTTCTTTCCTTCCTTCCATCCATCCATCCATCCATCCATCCATCCATCCATCCATCCATCCATCCATCCATCCATCCTTCCATTCATGCACCCATCCTTCCACCCATCCACCCTTCCATCCACCCATCCACCCTTCCATCCATCCACCCCTCCATCCCTCCATCCTTTCTTCCTTCTATCCATCCTTCTCTCCCTCCCTCCCCACCTCCCATCAGCATCATCCCTGCCTGAGCTGCACCTCCGAGCTCCTTTGTCCATCTGTCCCTGTACCTAATGGGGTCAGCCCCACAGCTTCCTCCTCTCTGTGTCTGTCCATCCACCCAGGTGCCCTTCAGCTGCTCCCATGGGATTCCCTTTCTCCATCCACACTGGGGGTCCCTGTGGTCTTCGGGTGCCCTCACTGGGGTTCTAGGGGTTCCTCAGGAGTACACACCCCCATCAGCCCCCCCCCCCCAGCAGGAAAGCTGCCTCCTGGGACCTGCTCTCCCCCCACATCCCTGTTTGATCCCTGTTTGTTCTCAGCGGGAGCTGCGGGAGCAGCTCCAGGGGCTGCAGGAGAGTGAGCGTGGCCACACGGAAGCTCTGCATGTCCTGCGGCGGCAGCTGGCTGAGACCAAGGTAGGAGCCACCCCAGGGCCTGCATCCCGACCCCTGGCCCTTCCTGGCACCCCAGAGGCTCCAACGCCCCCATTCCATGGGGCTGCTACCCCAGAACCCACCGCAGTTCGATGAAGCCCATCAGGCTGCTGATCCCAAAGAGGGAACAAAAGATGTTCCCTTCAGGGCTGCTTTTAGTTGTCTTTTTCATTCATTTTTAGTTTAGGTTTCATAGAATCATGGAAACATGGAATGGTTTGGGTTGGAAGGGACCCTAAAGCTCCTCCAGCTCCAACCCCTGCCACGGGCAGGGACCCCTTCCACTAGAGCAGCTTGCTCCAAGCCCCTGTGTCCAACCTGGCCTTGAACACTGCCAGGGATGGGGCAGCCACAGCTTCTCTGGGCACCCTGTGCCAGCGCCTCAGCACCCTCACAGGGAGGAACTTCTGCCTTATCTCCACCCCTGTTTGAACCCTTTATCCCCTTGCTCAGCTGTTGGTGAGCTTTGGTCCTCTCCATCCCCACCAGTGCCATGGTTTAGCTTTATCTCTAGGGTGAAATATCCACCCTTGGAGCCCCCTGGGTTGAGTTAACGGTGCTATAAAGGTCTCTTTGGGGGATCAAAACCTCACAGGGGCATGGCGGGGGGGTCCTGACCCTTCCACCCCCCTCCAAGTCCTCAGCCAAGAGCCTGCGGGTGACCATCGGGGAGGCGTTCGAGCGGCTGCACCGGCTGCTGCGGGAGCGGCAGAAGGCGATGCTGGAGGAGCTGGAGGCCGACACGGCCCGGACCATCACCGACCTCGAGCAGAAGATGCAGCGCTGCAGCCAGCAGCTGCGCAGGGTGCAGGAGGGAAGCCAGATGCTGCAGGAGCGCCTGGCCGAGGCCGACAAACACCTCTTCCTGGCCGGAGTCGCATCCCTTTCCGAGAGGTGGGTGAGGTGACACCGCGGGGATGCTGCGGTCCTTTCCCCCCCAACACACACACACACACACCCCTGCATCCTCGTGCTCCATCGCATCGCTCCTTGGCAGGCTCAAAGGGAAGATCCATGAGACCAACCTGACCTACGAGGACTTCCCCACCTCCAAGTACATGGGGCCGCTGCAGTACACCATCTGGAAATCGCTGTTCCAGGATATCCATCCCGGTGAGGGCATGGGGAGGGGATGGATGAGGGGTTCGGGGGGTCCTGGGGGGGGATGGGGATGGGAATGGCATTGGTGAGGGATTAGGATGGGAATGGCACTGGTGAGGGATGAGGATGGGAATGGCATTGATGAGGGATGAGGATGGGAATGGCATTGATGAGGGATGAGGATGGGAATGGCACTGGTGAGGGATGAGGATGGGAGTGGCATTGATGAGGGATTAGGATGGGAATGGCACTGGTGAGGGATGAGGATGGGAATGGCATTGTTGAGGGATGAGCATGGGAATGGCATTGGTGAGGGATGAGCATGGGAATGGTATTGGTGAGAGATGAGGATGGGAATGGCATTGGTGAGGGATGAGGATGGGAATGGCATTGTTGAGGGATGAGCATGGGAATGGCATTGGTGAGGGATGAGCATGGGAATGGTATTGGTGAGAGATGAGGATGGGAATGGCATTAGTGAGGGATGAGGATGGGAATGGCATTGTTGAGGGATGAGCATGGGAATGGCATTGGTGAGAGATGAGGATGGGAATGGCATTGGTGAGGGATGAGGATGGGAATGGCACTGGTGAGGGATGAGGATGGGAATGGCACTGGTGAGGGATGAGGATGGGAATGGCACTGGTGAGGGATGAGGATGGGAATGGCACTGGTGAGGGATGAGGATGGGAATGGCATTGGTAAGGGATGAGGATGGGAATGGCACTGGTGAGGGATGAGGATGGGAATGGCATTGGTGAGAGATGAGGATGGGAATGGCATTGGTGAGGGATGAGGATGGGAATGGCCCCAGTGAGGAATGGGGATGCACTGGTGAGGAACAGGGAGAGGGATGTCACCAATGAGGGGTGAGGACACAGGGGTGATGGACAGGAATGGGGATGGAATATCACAGGTGAGATGGGAGGATGCACCAGTGAGGGATGGGGACGGGGATGTCACTGATGGTGACTGAGGACACACCAGGGAGGGGTGGGAATGTCACAGGAGTCAGGGGAAAGGATGTCGCTGGTGAGGGGTAAGTACACATTCGTAATGGATGGGGATGGGAATGGGAATGGAATGTCACGGGTGAGATGGGAGGATGCAGTGATGAGGGACAGAAATGGAAGCATCACTGGTGAGGGCTGAGGACACAGTGGTGATGGGTGAGAACACGGTGGTGATGGGTGAGAACACACTGGTGTTGGATACAGGAGCATCAACTGGTGAGGGCTGAGGATGCACCAGTGATGGATGGGGATGGGAATGTTGCCAGTGGTGGTTGAGGTTGCGCCAGTGATGGATGGGGATGGGAATGTTGCTGGCGATGGGTGAGGATGCACCGGGGATGGATGGGGATGGGAATGTTGCCAATGATGGGTGAGGATGTACCAATGATGGATGGGGATGGGAATGTTGCCGGTGGTGGTTGAGGATGCACCAGGGATGGATGGGGATGGGAATGTTGCCGATGATGGGTGAGGATGCACCGGGGATGGATGGGGATGGGAATGTTGCCAGTGGTGGTTGAGGATGCACCAGGGATGGATGGGGATGGGAATGTTGCCAGTGGTGGTTGAGGTTGCGCCAGTGATGGATGGGGGTGGGAATGTTGCTGGCGATGGGTGAGGATGCACTGAGGATGGATGGGGATGGGAATGTTGCCAATGATGGGTGAGGATGTACCAATGATGGATGGGGATGGGAATGTTGCCGGTGGTGGTTGAGGATGCACCAGGGATGGATGGGGATGGGAATGTTGCCGATGATGGGTGAGGATGCACCAATGATGGATGGGGATGGGAATGCTGCTGGCAATGGGTGAGGATGTACCAATGATGGATGGGGATGGGAATGTTGCTGGCGATGGGTGAGGATGCACTGAGGATGGATGGGGATGGGAATGTTGCCAGTGGTGGTTGAGGATGCACCAGGGATGGATGGGGATGGGAATGTTGCCGATGATGGGTGAGGATGTACCAGTGATGGATGGGGATGGGAATGTTGCCAGTGGTGGTTGAGGATGCACCAGGGATGGATGGGGATGGGAATGTTGCCGATGATGGGTGAGGATGCACCAGGGATGGATGGGGATGGGAATGTTGCCGATGATGGGTGAGGATGTACCAATGATGGATGGGGATGGGAATGTTGCCGATGATGGGTGAGGATGTACCAATGATGGATGGGGATGGGAATGTTGCCGATGATGGGTGAGGATGTACCAATGATGGATGAGGATGGGAATGTTGCCAGTGATGGTTGAGGATGTACCAATGATGGGAATGTTGCCAGTGGTGGTTGAGGATGCACCAGGGATGGATGGGGATGGGAATGTTGCCAATGATGGGTGAGGATGCACCAGGGATGGATGGGGATGGGAATGTTGCCGATGATGGGTGAGGATGCACCAGGGATGGATGAGGATGGGAATGTTGCCGATGATGGGTGAGGATGCACCAATGATGGATGGGGATGGGAATGCTGCTGGCAATGGGTGAGGATGTACCAATGATGGATGGGGATGGGAATGTTGCTGGCGATGGGTGAGGATGCACTGAGGATGGATGGGGATGGGAATGTTGCCAGTGGTGGTTGAGGATGCACCAGGGATGGATGGGGATGGGAATGCTGCTGGCAATGGGTGAGGACGCACTGGTGATGGACGGGGCCAGGCCATCACTGGTGAGGGCTGAGGACCCCGGCGACCCTCTCCCCACCGCAGTGCCCTGCACACCAGTGGTGCGGAGCTGCCTGCGCTGGCTCTGGGCGCCGCACCGACCCCGTTATCCCCCCCCCGTTAATCCCCTTCATCCCTTGCCCCAGTGCCGGCGGCGCTGACGCTGGACCCCGGCACCGCTCACCACCGCCTCATCCTGTCCGACGACTGCACCATCGTGGCTTACGGCAACCTGCACCCGCAGCCGCTGCAGGACTCCCCCCGCCGCTTCGACGTGGAGGTCTCGGTGCTGGGCTCGGAGGCTTTCGGCGCCGGGGTGCACTACTGGGAGGTGGTGGTGTCCGAGAAGACGCAGTGGATGATCGGCTTGGCGCACGAAGCCGTCACCCGCAAGGGCAGCATCCAGATCCAGCCCAGCCGCGGCTTCTACTGCATCGTGATGCACGACGGCAACCAGTACAGCGCCTGCACCGAGCCCTGGACCCGGCTCAACGTCAAGAGCAAGCTGGAGAAGGTGGGGGTCTTCTTGGACTACGACAAAGGGCTCCTCATCTTCTACAACGCCGATGACATGTCCTGGCTCTACACCTTCCGGGAGCGCTTCCCCGGGAAGCTCTGCTCCTATTTCAGCCCCGGTCAGAGCCACGCCAACGGGAAGAACGTGCAACCCCTCCGCATCAACACCGTGCGCATCTGATGGGGGTTGGCTCCGTGTGTGTGTGTGTGTGTGTGTCCCCTTCCCAATGGGTGTTTTCCTGCTCTTTGGTGGAGGTTTCGGGCCCATCCTGCCCCAGGAACTGGTGCTGGCACTGGGCAGGATCTGGCTTTCCCCCCCCACCCCACACCTCCTGCTTTGTCCTGTGCTTCCAAGGAGGAGCCCGGTGGGGGGGCCTGGGCTGCTGCAATAAAGGATTTGGTGAGAAGGGGCTGGGTGATGGAGATCATCCCCCCCCCCCAACCCTGCCCCAGGCATCCTGCGCTATGGGTACTGCACCATGGGGCACACGTCTGCTGTGCCATAGGTACTGCACCGTGCCGTGGGGGGCCATGGCATCAGCTCTGCACCGGGTATGGGGCACTGTAGGTACTGCACTGTGCTATGGGGTGCGGTGCCATGGGGGGCCATGGCATCAGTTCTGCACCGTGTATGGGGCACTGTAGGTACTGCACTGTGCTATGGGGTGTGGTGCCATGGGGGGCCATGGCATCAGTTCTGCTCCATGTATGGGGCACTATAGGTACTGCACTGTGCTATGGGGTGTGGTGCTGTGGGGGGCCATGGCATCAGTTCTGCACCGTGTATGGGGCACTATAGGTACTGCACTGTGCTATGGGGTGTGGTGCTGTGGGGGGCCGTGGCATCAGTTCTGCACTGTGTATGGGGAACTATAGGTACTGCACTGTGCTATGGGGTGTGGTGCCATGGGGGGCCATGGCATCAGTTCTGCACCATGTATGGGGCACTGTAGGTGCTGCACCATGCCATGGGGGGCCATGGCATCAGTTCTGCACTGGGTATGGGGCACTATAGGTACTGTACTGTGCCATAGGGTGTGGTGCTGTGGGGGGCCATGGCATCAGTTCTGCACTGTGTATGGGGCACTATAGGTACCGCACCGTGCCATGGGGCATTGGGATGTGCCATGCCATAGGTTCTGCACCATACCATGGGGCACTGGTGTGTTCAATGCTATAGGTGCCAGTAGGAGCTGTGGGGTGCTGGGGTGTGCCACGCCATGGGGCGTTCGCCATGCACTGCGTGGTTCACTGCGCCATAGGTACTGTGCTGTGCCATACTGTGCCTCAGCTCCGGGCGCACCGGGGGCTCTATAGGGGAGGCTGCCTGTGGGGCTGGGCTGTGTGTGGGACACAGTGGGGAGGACTGGGCAGCCCTGCTTGGGGTTGGGTTGATGTATAGGGGGGGCTGTGTGGGGGCTCTGTGGGAGGTGTGATGTATTGGGGGGCTATAGCAAGGGTGTGATCTATAGGGGTAGGTTGGGTGGGGGGTGCTTTATCCGGGGGTGTAATCTATAGGGGGCTCTATAGGGGTGTGATGCATAGGGGATGTGATGTATAAAGAGTACTTTATAGGAGGTATGATGTATGGGAGGTCTATATAGGGGGTGGGATTTAAAGGGGCTGTGGGGGGATGTGATCTATAGGGTGTGATCTTACAGAGGCAGGTTGGGTTGGGTATCCAGGGGTTGTGATATATGTGTGATCTATAGGTGGGCTATGGGGCTGTATAGGGGGCGATGTGTATAAGGGGTACTCTATAGGGCGGGGCGTGCAAGCAGGGGGTGGGGTGTATGGAGGGGGTATATATGGGGTACGATATATAGGGGCTGGGGGGTGTGTGTGTGTGTCCTCCCGCCCGCCAGGGGGCGCGTTCGCCTGCCTGGCTCAGGCTGCTGCGCATGCGCGACTGGACCTGGGGAAGGCGGGCAGGGACGGGCACAACGGAGGCAGTTCCGCGCGTGCGCGGGGAGGCGGGGCCCGCGCCGCCGCCATCTTGCCCCGGGAGCGGGCCCGCCGGTACCGGGGGGGGCTGAGGGGCACAGGGGGGGCCCTGTGGGGCTGAGGCGGGGCCTATAGGGGCTGTGGGGCCTATAGGGGGTGCGGGTCCTATAGGGGGCTGCGGGTCCTATAGGGGGCCGCGGGGCCTATAGGGGCTGTGGGGCCTATGAGGGCTGCAGAGCCTATAGGTGGGTGTGGGGCCTGTAGGGGGCTGCGGGGCCTATAGGGGGTCCTGGGGCTTATAGGGGGGCGTAGGGGCTTCGGGGCCTGTAGGGGCTGTGGGGCCTATAGGGGCTGCGGGGCTCTGTGGGGCCTATAGGGGCTGTGGGGCCTATAGGGGCTGCGGGGCTCTGTGGGGCCTATAGGGGCTGTGGGGCGATGGGGACGTGTGTGGTGCCGTAGGAGCGTGTGGGTCTCGGTCTGTGTGACTGGTACCTGGTGTTGGAGGGGCGGTGCTGGGGGGCCCATGGGGCTGCCGTGGGGGTAAGGAGCGGTGGGGGGGGGCTCGGTGGTGACCCCATCCCCTTCCCCTCACACCTCCAGCCATGGAGGCGGGCGCGGGCGGGCGCAAGGAGCGGCCGAAGCCGCGGGAGCCGGCGGCGCGGCTGGAGAGGGCCCGGCAGAGGGCGGCGCAGCAGGAGCTCAAGCAGCGGCAGCGGGCGGAGGTGGGCACCGGCCCCCCCTCATGTACCCCTTGTGGCCTCCCCTCTGCCTGTCCCCCCCCTTTTCCCCGTCTTTGTCTCCCCTTTTTCCCCCCTTTGACCCCTCCTTTTCTCCCACTTTGCCCCCCTTGTTCCCCTCTTTGCCCCTCCTTTCCCCCCCTTTGTCCCCTCCTTGTCCCTCTTTGTCCCCCCACTTTGCCCCCCTTGTTCCCCTCTTTGCCCCTCCTTTTTCCTCCTTGTCCCTCTTTGTCCCCTTCTTTGTCACCCCACTTTCCCCCCTTGTTCCCCCCTTTTGCCCCCCCTTTTGCCCCCTTTTCCCACTCTTTGTCCCCCTCTTCCCCCCCTTTGTCCCCCCTTGTCCCCCCCTTGTCCCTTGCTTCCCCCCCTTTCCCCCTTCCCCCCCTTTTCATCCCCTTGTCCCCCCTTTGTTCCCCCACTTTCCCCCTTTGTCTCCCCTTTTCCCCCCTTGTCCCCCTCTTTGTCCCCCCTTTTTCCCCTCCTTGTCCCCCCCATTTGTCCCCCCTTTTTCCCCCTTGTCCCCTTCTTATCCCCCCCTCTTGTCCCCCCCTTTGTCCCCCCCTTTTATCATCTTTCCTCCCCTCTTCCCACAGATCTATGCCCTGAACCGGGTGATGACGGAGCTGGAGCAGCAGCAGTTCGACTCCTTCTGCAGGCAGATGCAGGCGTCGGGCGAGTGAGCCCTGGGCCCCCTCCGACCCCACGTTATTTATTAGCAAAGAGCCCCTTGGTTTGGGGTTTTTTTCTAAATAAACCCTGTGCTGGTCCCGTGTGGCTCCGGTGCCCCTGGGAATGGGAATGGGAAGCGCCGGAGCGGGGCCGAGTGCCAGCGCAGCTGCAGGCACCGGCTCGAGCTCCCGGTGCTGGGATCAGGACATGGGGCTGGATCCAGCTGTTGGAGCCTCCCCGGGGATCCCGGGTTGAGCTTTGCTTCCATCCTCCTCCTCCAGCGTTCCAGAGGGTTTGGATCCGTGGATCTAAACCTCGCTTCCCTCCATCCCAGTCCCACCTCACACTGAAGGGGGGGATCAAACACGTTTGATGGGTAAAACCATAAACCCCAACGTGCTGCTGGTGACTTGGGTGTCAAAATCCCTCTGGGCATTTAGGCAGTGGCTTCCTCCCCTCCAGGGAAGAGTCTTCCTCGGATTTGGAGGTGCAAATCCCCCCCCTTGTGATCCATTAACAGCACACGGTGGGAGTGATTCCTAAATTTGATGTTACCCCGCACAGGGAAGGGGTTTGGGGGTCTCTGGAGTGGGTGATGGGGGTTCCTTCATCCCCCATATGAGGAGTGGGGCACGTGGGGTGTGCTTGGGGCAGAGTTGTTCCTACAGCTCCGGTTCTTCCCTTTTCTAAACAGGGTTGGATATGGAGAGGAATGAAGGGAGATGCTGGTGGAGGAGGAGGTGGAGGAAGGCTTTAGTAGGCGTTAGGCAGGGGTTGGACTTTGCAGCTCCAGATGGCAAAGGGGAACACGATGTAGGACATGGACCAGGCGAGGCAATAGATGGAAGCCACCGTGGCTGGCGAGAAGAGGACAGCAGCCACCCCTGCGGGTTGGGAAGAGCCGTTGGGATCAGCCCTTTCCTCCTCCTCCTCCTCCATCCCAGCGGGGTTTAACCCCTCTCCGTGCTTCCACCCCATCCTTACCTCCAGCATAAACCACTTTCTTCCAGAGCTGGGACTCCAGCACCTTGTCATGGGGGTAGCAGCCCCGGTCCAGCATGAAGAGGATCATGATGCCAGCGGTGACCCGCAGCAGGGCAGCGTTGCCCCCAGACAGCAGGAAGGTGCTCGCCAGCAGCGAGGATGCGTAGGGACAGGGCAGCCCCCGGTAGGTGAAGGGGATCCCTGCCGGGTGCCACACATTGAGCCAGGAGGAGGAATCACCCCCAAACCCTTTCTTAATGCCCCTTTCCCCCCCCCAAAAAACGCTCATCTTACCGCTGGAGAAGAAGCAGAGGCGGGCGAACACGGCCAGCACATAGGCGAGGGCCAGCGCCCCGCTCAGCACCCCCTGCGGCTGCAGCAGCAGCGCCGTGGCCAGCCCAAACGTGGTGAAATCGGCAAAATCATCCAGCTTGGCACCTGCAGGCAGCGAGCAGGGAGCTGCCATGGGGCAAAGGAGGGGGGGGGACGACACAGGGGGCACCCCCACGATGGCTTCCCGTTGTGGTGGGACCGACTCACCCAGTGCCGAGCAGGCGTCGAGCCGCCGGGCGACAGCACCGTCAGCCAGATCCAGGAGGAACCCCACAAGCAAGAGCCAGCAGGAGTGGTGGTGCTGCCTGGGGAGGGCAGGACCGGTGTCACCCCCCTCTCGTCACCCCCCTTTGTCACCTCCTTTCCCCCCCACACCCTGCTACCTGTTGAGGCTGCAGAGGATGGAGGAGAGCCCGGCCACCAGGTTGGCCACGGAGAGCCCGTTGGCAGCGTTCCTCCGGATGAATTCCAGCGCCCGGCTCCGATCCCGTCCCGTCCGCTCGCTCAGGAACAGCTTCTTGGTGGACTGGAAAACACCTGCGAGGCCCCGAGGCGGCGGTGACGGCCAGGCCGGCGCCACTTCCAAGCGGGGACTCATCGGAGCACCCCCCACCGCGATATACCAGCTTGGTGCCCCCCAACCCCTTCCAGCGCTTGGGAAGGGGCTGGAGGAGAGGTTTTGGGGGGTGCTGGCTGCTCCCCTCCTCCAAGCAGAGCCCCCAAAGCTCTTTAACAAGCCCGAGGTGGGGTTTTGGCAAAGCCCTGCCTCGCGCCGGCGGCGAGAAGAAAACCAGGTCAATGAGTTAAAACAAGCACAGGACTGAACAGGATGGATCAACACGAAGCCAAACCCCAGCTTAGACTAAACGCCAACCCCGGGTTTAAGCTCTATGGATCTTATATACCTATAGGCTAAGCTTTAGAGACAGAGTTTAAGGGTCATGTCCTACTAGCGGGCTTTGCCCCCTGCCTTTGCCGTGCTCCCAAAGCTGGTGAGATCCTTCATCTGAAAGAAAACAGGACGTCAGAGCAACACAAAAGCCACCCCCATCCCCTCAGCCCTCCCTGTACCCGCTCCCGGCAGAGCCGGGACCTGAGCATCACCAAAACGCCGCCAAAACCAGCTCCCTGGTGGTCAAACCCCCCCAAAAACCACCCCAAACCCCCCTGCAAACCCTTCAAACAAACCCTTTGTTGTAAGGAATTCCCAGTTTTGGGAATGCTGCTGGGGCTGGTGGCTGGTGACCTTTGGACACCGCACCCGAGCTGCCGGTACGGGCAGAGCCGGGCGGCTGGGGATGGAAAATCTCCCTTCCCGGCATCACAGCCTCGGCTTTCTCCGGCTCCGGTGGGATCTGCAGCTCCAAACCCGACCCTGGCACCGTCTGCCCCTATTTCCCCCCGTGGTTGGGGTTATTTGGGTGGCTTTTGGGTGGCCAGAGGTGAAAAAGGGACAAAACGTGGTGGCTTTGGGGCTCGCTGTCACTATCCCTCTGCTCCCCTGTCCCGAGCAGGATTGTTCTCGGTGCGGAGTTACCGGTAAGCATCACCGTGGCCGGGCATTGCCGTGGCACCCATTGGCTCGTTTGGGCTGGTTTAGCCCCAAAAGCAAGGCTGGAGGGTGGGGGGGGGGGGATGTTTGTGTGCCCCACACTTCCACCAGAGCCTTTTCTCCCTGTTTCTAGGGTGAAAACAGGCAGGTTTGGCTCATCCCGGGTGCGATACCGGGGTTGTGCAGTCTCACCCCTCCAGGACCGAGGGATCACCGGTGCAGAATTAACTCACTTTTGGGGCTCTTTCCTTGATTTTTACCTTTTCTGCCCCAATCCCCAGGGCAGTGCTCGAGCGACGACCCCTCATTTGCTGCTGAACCCCCAAAAGTGGGGATTGGGTGGGGATGGGGATCCCGGGGCGTCGCGGTGGCACTTACCGACCGGCGGTGACACCATCCACATGGCTGCGGCGCTGCCGAAGGGAAACTGAGGCCGGGACGGGAGCGGCGCTCACCGGGATCCCGGTGTTATATAAGGAAAAGCTCCGGCGGCTGAGTCACGCGGGGGTGGGTCCGGCCAGAGGACACGGACACAGGCATGGACATGGAGATGGACATGGGCAGACATGGAGATGGAGATGGGCACGGACATGGGCATGGATACAGGCGTGGACATGGGGTTTCAGAGGGGACTGGCACCCCCAGAGAAGGAGCAGCATCCGGGGGGGGCTGTGCCGTGCTCATAGCACCCACACCATGCTCACGGTACCCATAGAAGGCTGACAGCACCCATAGGCTGAGAGCACCCACACTATGCTCACAGTACCCATAGCAGGCTCACAGCACCCATAGCAGGCTGACAGCACCCATAGGCTGAGAGCACCCACTATGCTCACAGTAACCATAGCAGGCTGACAGCACCCACACCATGCTCACAGCACCCTTAGCAGGCTCACAGTATCCACACCATGCTCAAAGCACCCATAGCAGGCTGACAGCACCCACACCATGCTCACAGCACCCTTAGCAGGCTCACAGTACCCATAGCAGGCTGACAGCACCCATAGACTGAGAGCACCCACACCATGCTCACAGCACCCATTGCAGTCTCACAGTATCCACACCATGCTCACTGCACCCATAGCAGGCTGACAGCACCCACACCATGCTCCCAGCACCTGCACCATGCTCACTGCACCCATAGCAGGCTCACAGTACCCACACCATGCTCACTGCACCCGCACCATGCTCACAGCACCCACACCACGCTCACAGCACCCATAGCAGGCTCACTGCACCCATTCCACACCCACAGCACCTTTGCCAGCCTTGGAGCACCCTTAGCAGGCTCGCACCACCCCTGCCAGGCTCGCAGCACCCATTCCACACCCGCAGCACCCACGCCAGGCTCGCACTGCCCATGCCAAGCTCGCAGCACCCACGCCAGCCTCATAGCACCCATGCCAGGCTTGTAGCAGCCATGCTGTATGTGTGACACCCATGACCTACCAATAGCACCCATACCAAGCTTGTAGCGCCCATATCGCCCTCGCAGCACCCATACCATCTACATAGCACCCATGACAGGCTTGTACCACCCGTATCACCCTCGCAGCACCCATACCATCTACATAGCACCCATGACAGGCTTGTACCACCCGTATCACCCTCGCAGCACCCATACCATCTATATAGCACCCTTGACAGGCTTGTAGCACCTATAGCAGACTCCCAGCAGCCATACCATGCCTGCAACATCCATCCGGGCTCACAGCACCCATACCATGCTCATGGCACCCATACCCTGCTCGTAGCACCCACATCATGCTCCCAGCACCCACACCACCCCCCAGGGCCTCTGTCAGGCAGCACCCACTTGTGCAAGGGCGTCACGAGTTGGTGCGGCCTCCGCCAGCCCCGCGCCGAGCAAAGGGCCGGCGTGTGCCGGGCGCTGCCGCCGGGACACCGCGGCGAGACCAAAGGTCCCCGGCACCCGCCACCGGGGCCAATAAAACGGAACAACAGGAATTTTCCACCCGGATCCCAATGGGAATTGCCGGGGTGGGGGGGGTTGGATCCGGAGCCCCCATCCCGGGGGTGCTGGGGGGTCCCGGGGTCACCGGTGAAAGGGCTCTTTGTTCCCCGGACACGCACCGGTGGTGGCGGTTGCGAAGCGACGGTGACGGCCATGAGGCGCCCGGAGGGGACCATCCCCGTGGCCTCGGGGCGCCTCAGGGGGCTCAGCCCCGGGGGGGACAGGGTTGGCACTGGGCGCCCGTCTCTGCAGCATTAAAGTGCATTGGGGTGCCAGCCCCTTTGGCGTCACGGTGCCCATCCCCGTGGCTTCAGGGCACCTCGGGGCGCCCGTCCCCGCGGTACCTGGGTGTCTCAGGGTGCCCATCCCCCTGGCTTCAGGGCCCAGTCCCTATGGTGCCTGCGTGTTTCTGGGTGCCCATCACTGTGGCACGGTGTCCGGGTGCCATCCACGTACTGTCTGGGCACCTCTGGGTGCCTGTCCTTGTGGCACCTGGGTGTGTCTGGGTGCCCATCCCCGTGGTATCTGGGTGGCCTTGGGTGCCCATCCCCCGTGGTGTCTGGGTGCCCATCCCCGTGACACTGGGGCGTGTCTTTGGGTGCCATCCCCGTGGCGTCTGGGTGTCTCTGGGTGCCCATCCCCGTGGTGTCAGAGCATCTCCGGGTGCTCCCTGTGCCTGCTCTGCCAGTGCCATCTGCTGGCACCCATCCTGCCCCAGGGAGCACTGGGACATGCATGTGCCAGGGCCATGGGGTCACCATCACCACCACGCTTGGGGCTGGCTCATGTTATGGGGGGGGCCCAGCACCCCGATACCCCAGCACCATGGTACTGTGGTACCCTAGTGGCCTGGCATCCTGGTACCCAGCACCATGGCAACCCAACACCCCGGCACTATGGCACCCAGTGCCCTGGCACACCAGCACCATGGTAAGTCAGCCCCCTGGCACCATGGCACTGTGGTACCATGGCAGCCCGGTACCCCGGCACCCCAGCATCCTGCCATGCCAGAACTGTGGTACCCCACCACCATGGGCCCAAGTACACCAGTGCCCTGACATCACGGCATCCCATTTTCCCAGCATCCCAGCATTATGGCACCCATCACCCTGGTACACCAGCACCTTGGTGTATCGGCACCCCGGTACCTTTAGCACCCTGGAACACCGGCATCCTGGCACCACGGCACCACAGCACCTTAGTGCCTCAGCACACCAGCGTGCCAGTGCCATGGTACCCCAAGACCCCAGTGCCTTGGCACCCCAGCACCCTGCCATCACGGTGTCCCATCTCCCCAGTCACCCCTCAGTGGTGCAGCCCCAAAAGTGGACCCGCAGTGAACACTTGGGTTCGGGACCATGCTGCAGCCCAGCGCTGAGACACCACCGGTGACACTGAGCACTGAGCTGTGCCCCCTGCAGCTGAGGGACACCCCCCCCAAGTCACCCCAGGGTATGGATGGGGAACAGGGCCATAGGGGGTCCCAGTGTGTTCTGACCCCCTCACCAGTGGCACTCACATTGCAACCGGCCTTGGGGCTGTCAGTGCAGATCATGGTGTGAGGACACCCACCCATCTGTCACCCATCCATCACCCATCCATCCATCCATCCATCCATCCATCCATCCATCCATCCATCCAACATCCAGCCATCCATCCAACATCCAGCCAGGGATGCACCCCTCCATGCACCCATCCTGCACCCAGCACCCTCGGCACCCATCCTGCACCCAGCACCCATCCATGCACCCATCCATGCACCCATCCGTCCATCCATCCATCCATCCATCCATCCATCCATCCATCCATCCATCCATCCATCCATCCAACATCCAGCCAGGGATGCACCCCTCCATGCACCCATCCTGCACCCAGCACCCATCCATGCACCCATCCATGCATCCATTCTGCACCCACACCCTCCTGCACCATCCTGTTCTCATCCTGCACCCAGCACTCATCCATGCATCCATCCTGCACCCAGCACCCTCCTGCACTCATCCTGCACCCATCCTGCACCCAGCACCCCTCCTGCATACATCCTGCACCCATCCTGCACCCAGCACCCTCCTGCACCCATCCTGCACCTATCCTGCACCCAGCACCTCTCCTGCATACATCCTGCACCCAGCACCCATCCATGCACCCATCCTGCACCCAGCACCCTCCTGCATTCATCCTGCACCCATCCTGCACCCAGCACCCATCCATGCACCCATCCTGCACCCAGCACCCTCCTGCATTCATCCTGCACCCATCCTGCACCCAGCACCCATCCATGCACCCATCCTGCGCCCAGCACCCTCCTGCACTCATCCTGCACCCATCCTGCACTCAGCACCCCTCCTGCATACATCCTGCACCCAGCACCCATCCATGCACCCATCCTGCACCCAGCACCCTCCTGCACCCATCCTGCACCCAGCACCCATCCATGCACCCATCCTGCACCCAGCACCCTCCTGCATTCATCCTGCACCCATCCTGCACCCAGCACCCTCCTGCACTCATCCTGCACCCATCCTGCACCCTGCACCCATCCTGCACCCAGCACCCATCCTGCACCCAGCACCCCTCCTACACCCAGCACCCATCCACGAACCCACCCTGCACCCCCACCCCTATACCCCCCCGTTCCCCCTGTACCCCCCGCCCTGCCCCATGTGCTCGGGGGCTGCCGGCTCCCACGGGCTCACTGGGGTCCCCCCCCCGCGTCCCCGCCGCAGTTCCTGGCGCTGCCCCAAGGTGTCCCCACGCACCCCTTGTCCCCGAGGGACTTCCCCAGCGGGGTCCCCGTTCCCAGGGGTGCCCCTATGGCAACCCGTGTCCCCGCGCACGTGCACGCCCGTGTCCCATTGGTGCCCCCATTCACCCCCCCCCCTGTCCCCCACGGTGTCCCCATGTCCCATGGGTGGGAGCTCCCCTATGAGCCCCCAGGGGTGTCCTCCCGCACCCCACGTCCCCATGGAAGCCCACGGGGGTGTCCCCACGCCCCCCCCCCCCTTATCCCATACCCCATCCCCCTTCCCCCCCCCGTGTCCCCGGGTGACTTCCCGCAGTTCCCCCCTTATCCCCCTGTCCCTTTAAAACTTCCCAGGGGTTTCCCCCCCTTTTCCCTTCCCCCCCCCCCCTTTGCGCGCTCCCGATGGGCCCCGCCCCACCGTGGTGTGTGTGGGGGGGGGGGGTTGGAGGGGGTCAGACCGGGTGGGAGGGGCGGCCCCGGGGCGGCGGCGGCGGCGGCGCGCACGGAGCGGAGCGGGACGGAGCGGGACGGGCCCGGGCGCAGCGGGCGATGGGGCCGCGGGTACGGGCGGTGCTGGGCGCGCTCCTGGCGCTGTGCGCGCTGCCGCGGGTGAGTGCGGGGCTGCGGGGTTGGGGGGTCCCCCCCACCCCCCACCTTGACGTTCGCGTTCTTCCCCCCCCCCCCCCCCCCTTTCAATCATGGAGTTCGCGCCCTCCCCCCTCCTCCGGAGGTCGCTTTCGCATCCCAGAGTTGGGGTCCCCCCTCCTTGGATCGGGGTCTCCGGGGTTGGGGTCCCGCACGGAGCCCGTGGACTGCGGGTTCCCCCATGGATTGGGGCCCTAAAGGAGTTGGACCCCCGCTTCTTACACCCCCCCCCCCCACACCGTGGTGTTCGTGTCCCATTGTGGAGTGTGGGTGCCGCCCCCCCCCGGAGTTATTTGGGGTCTCCTAAAGGAGTTGGGGAGCTCGCGTTCCCCCCATAGAGTTCGTGTCAGCTCCCGCACTTGGGGTCCTTGGAGGAGTTAAGGGCCCCCCCGGAGGTCAGGTCCCGCCGTGAGCTTTGCCCCCCTCCCACCCTTTGGGTCCCGCCGCTAATTGGGGTCCCCTGAGCAACTTGGGGACCCCCCCTCCCCGAAGTTCGGGTCCCCCGAAGCATTTGGGATCCCCTTAAAGTATTTGGGGAGGTTGCGCTGAGCCCAAAGGGAATTTGGGGTCCCCCCCCTCTGTACATGAGGCCGCGGGGTCCCCCCGTGCTCTGCTTCCCAAGGGAATTGGGGTGTTCCCCCCCCCCGCGACCCGAGGCACGGCTCCCTCCTGGAATCGGGGTCCCCCGGGGCACAGGATGCGGGGTTCGCAGCCCCGAAGGTATTGGGGGGTGCCCCCCCCCCAGCACCAAGTCTTGGGGTCCCCATCCCCATGCCCTGCCCCCTTGGGGTCCCCTGAACTGAGCAGGCGGGGGGGGGGGTCCCGCAGGGCCTTGGGGTCCCCCGGGGGCACACGAGGTCACAGGGCCCTGCCCCTCCAGGGGTGGGGGGTCCCCACCGCCCCCCTTCGCTCTGGGTGGGGGGGTCCTATAGGGATGCGCTGTGATTTTGGGGTGCTGCCCCCCCCTTCCTGCCCCCCCATCACCCCCCCCCCCATCCGCCCCGTCTATATTTAAAGGTGACGGGTGGCGCCGGCCACCCTAAAAATAACCCACCCAAAATACCCCCCCTCGGGAGGGGGGGCAAGTCTGGGGGTGCCCCTGGGGATGGGGGGGTCCACAGCGTGGGGGGGTGGGGGCCAGTGACACCTCGGGGTGCCCCCTTTGGGGGTTCAGGGTGGGTTTGCGCCGTGGGGCTCTGCACCCCCTATTTGAGGGGTGGGGGCCCTAAACTGGGGAGAGGGGGTGATGGTGATGTGTGAGGGGGGGATGACGATGTGGGGGGGCCCCCCCCATGGCGGGGGGGGGGCGGTTTGGGGCTGATTCGGTGCCCGGCGCTGGGAACAGAGGGGGCCTTGTGCTGGGGCCATGCTGGCAGGGCTGCCCCCCCGCCGCCATGGGGCCCGCACCCACGTCCCAAGGGGGGGGGGGGGGGTGATGCGGACAAAGAAGGGGGGGGGTCATCACCCCATTTATCACCTCCCCCCCCCAGCCCCATTCCTCTATGGGGCTGGGGACACCCTGATGCGCTGGCACCCCCATAACCCCCACCCGGGGCGCGGTGCTGAGGAATGTGCCCCCCCCCCCCCGGGATAACCGCAGTGTTGGGGGGGGGGACAAAGGGGGGGTTCCCCACTCCCCCTATGGGGGGGTCCCGTGTGGGGCTCCCCCTCCCCAAGGGCTGCTAAGGGTTAATGTCGGGGGGGGGGGGGGGGGTGCGGGCGCGGCTGGAATGTGCGATAAGATCATCAACCCTGGGGGGGCGAAGGGGGGGGGATGGGGTGTTGTGCCCTTCCCCCCCCCATTGGGGATACTTTGGGGTCCGTCCCCCCTCAACGTGTCCCGTTCCCCCCCCCATCCGCACGTGGCTCCACTCTCCCCCATCGCCAAAGATGGCCCGGGCCGGGAGGAGGAGGAGGAGGAGGGGGGGGGGAGGAAGGGCAAGGAGGGGGGGGGCAGCTCCGAGTCCCCTCGGCTCGCCCCGGGGCGTTCCCGGTCGCCCCCCCCCATCCCAACCGCCCGAGCGGCTCTTTCGGGATAAATTAGGCAATGCCAGCGGCGAGGAATGCGGCGGGGGGGGGGGGGGGGGGAGGAAGTTTTGGGGCCCCCCCCGGGAGCCGCTTTGACCCCGCAGCTGTTTCACCCCCAAACCTCTGGGGGCCGTGGGGGGGTGAAGCAGCTGTGACCCCCCCCCCACGCCTCCGGGAGCAGCATCCCACCATCTGTGCTGGCACCGACCCCCCCATAGCGAGCATGGGGGGGCCCGCGCCCCCCCAAAATCCTGGGATGGGGAGGCTGGTCCCGGGGGGGGGGGAAACGGGGATTTTGGGGGGAACCACCTTTTCCATGCGACCTTGGGGGAACAATAAGGCTGGGGGGGGGGCGGCTATTAATACCCCCCCCCCCCCCCCGGGTATTATTCCTGGTGTGCGTCACCTCCTCTTCCTCGGCCGGATGAAGTAATGGGGGGAGCGGCCAGATTGGGGGGGGGAAGTTCAGATCTGGGAGGGAATGCCCGGATTTGGGGTGGAATGTCCGGAGTTTTGGGGGCTATGTCAAGATTTGAGATGAAATGTCCGGATTTGGGGGTTTATGTCCCGATTTGGGGTGAAATGTCCAGATTTAGGGGTGGAATGTCCAGATTTAGGGGTGGAATGTCCAGATTTAGGGGTGGAATGTCCATATCTGGGGGGCTATGTCCAGATTTGGGTGAAATGCCCACATTTTGGGGGTTATGTCCAAAACTGGGGTGGAATGGCCGGATTTGGGGTGAAATGTGGAGATTTGAGGTGAAATGTCCAGATTTGGAGTGAAATGTCCAGGTTTGGGGGTGGAATGTCCAGATTTGGTGGGTTATGTCCAGATTTGAAGTGAAATGTGCAGATTTGGGGTGAAATGTCCAGATTTGGAATGAAATGTCCCGGTTTGGAGTGAAATGTCCTGATTTGAGGTGGAATGTGCAGATTTGGGCTGGAAGGTGCAGATTTGGGGTGGAATGTCCAGATTTGGGGGGTTATGTCCAGATTTGGGGTGAAATGCCCCGATTTGGAATTAAATGTCCCGATTTGGGGTGGAATGTGCAGATTTGGGATGGAAGGTGCAGATTTTGGGGGGGGAATGTCCAGATTTGGGGGGTTATGTCCAGATTTTAAGTGAAATGTGCAGATTTGGGGTGAAATGTCCCGATTTGAAGTGAAATGTCCCGATTTGGGGTGGAAGGTGCAGATTTGGGGTGAAATGTCCGTATTTTGTGTGGAAGGTGCAGATTTGGGGTGAAATGTGCATATTTGGGGTGAAATGTCCCGATTTTGGGTGGAAGGAGCAGATTTGGGGTGAAAGGTGCAGATTTTGGGTGGAAGGTGCAGATTTGGGGTGGAAGGTGCAGGTTTGGGGTGTCAGGTACAGAATTGGGGTGGAAGGTGCAGATTTGGGGTGAAATGTCCCGATTTTGGGTGGAAGGTGCAGATTTGGGGTGGAAGGAGCAGATTTGGGGTGTCAGGTGCAGGTTTGGGGTGAAATGTCCCTATTTTGGGTGGAAGGTGCAGATTTGGGGTGGAAGGTGCGGATTTGGGGTGAAATGTCCCTATTTGGGGTGAAATGTCCCTATTTGGGGTGAAATGTCCCTATTTTGGGTGGAAGGAGCAGATTTGGGGTGGAAGGTGCAGATTTGGGGTGAAATGTCCCTATTTGGGGTGAAATGTCCCTATTTGGGGTGAAATGTCCCTATTTTGGGTGGAAGGAGCAGATTTGGGGTGGAAGGTGCAGATTTGGGGTGTCAGGTGCAGATTTGGGGTGAAATGTCCCTATTTTGGGTGGAAGGTGCAGATTTGGGGTGGAAGGTGCAGATTTGGGGTGTCAGGTGCAGATTTGGGGTGAAATGTCCCTATTTTGGGTGGAAGGTGCAGATTTGGAGTGGAAGGTGCTGATTTGGGGTGAAATGTCCATATTTTGGGGTGGAAGGAGCAGATTTGGTGTGAAATGTCCCTGTTTTGTGTGGAAGGAGCAGATTTGGGGTGAAATGTCCCTGTTTTGGGTGGAAGGAGCAGATTTGGGGTGAAATGTCCATATTTTGGGGTGGAAGGAGCAGATTTGGGGTGGAAGGAGCAGATTTGGGGTGGAAGGAGCAGATTTGGTGTGAAATATCCCTGTTTTGTGTGGAAGGAGCAGATTTGGGGTGAAATGTCCCTGTTTTGGGTGGAAGGAGCAGATTTGGGGTGAAATGTCCATATTTTGGGGTGGAAGGAGCAGATTTGGGGTGGAAGGAGCAGATTTGGTGTGAAATATCCCTGTTTTGTGTGGAAGGAGCAGATTTGGGGTGAAATGTCCCTATTTTGGGTGGAAGGAGCAGATTTGGGGTGGAAGGATCAGATTTGGAGTGGAAGGTGCTGATTTGGGGTGAAATGTCCCTATTTTGGGTGGAAGGAGCACGTTTGGGTGGAAGGAGCATGTCTGGGGTGTCTGGGGGCTCTGGGTCCCCGCTCTGTGCGGGTCTCACCGCGGTGCCGGGGTCAGGTCCGTGCCCGCTGCTGGCGGCACCGGGAGCCGCTTCCTCCCCCCCGCGCTCCCCCGGGTGCGGGGCAGGATCTGGGCTGGGAGCGGAAAAAGTGAAGCGGCGGCGGCAGCGTCCGGGCTGTGTGTGTGTGTGTGTGTGTGTGTGTGTGTGTGTGTGTGTGTGTGTGTGTGTGTGTGTGTGTGTGTGTGTGTGTGTGTGTGTGTGTGTGAGTGTGTGTGTGTGTGTGTGTGTGTGTGTGTGTGTGTGTGTGTGTGTGTGTGTGTGTGTGTGTGTGTGTGTGTGTGTGTGTGTGTGTGTGTGTGTGTGTGTGTGTGTGTGTGTGTGTGTGTGTGTGTGTGTGTGTGAGTCTGTGTGTGTGTGTGTGTGTGACTGTGTGTGACTGTGTGTGTGTTTTGTGTGTGTGTGTGTGTGTGACTGTGTGTGACTGAGTGTGTGTTATGTGTGTGTGTGTGTGTGTGACTGTGTGTGACTGAGTGTGTGTTATGTGTGTGTGTGTGTGTGTGTGTGTGACTGTGTGTGACTGAGTGTGTGTGTGTGTGTGTGTGTGTGTGTGTGTGTGTGTGTGTGTGAGTGTGTGTGTGACTGTGTGTGTGTGTGTGTGTGAGTGTGTGTGTGTGTGTGTGTGTGTGTGTGTGTGTGTGTGTGTGTGTGTGTGTGTGTGTGTGTGTGTGTGTGTGTGTGTGTGTGTGTGTGTGTGTGTGTGAGTGTGTGTGTGACTGTGTGTGACTGAGTGTGTGTTATGTGTGTGTGTGTGTGTGAGAGTGTGTGTGTGAGTGTGTGACTGTGTGTGAGTGTGAGAGTGTGTGTGTGTGACTGTGTGTGAGTGTGTGACTGTATGTGTGTGTTGAGTGTGTGTGACTGTGTGTGAGTGTGTGTGTGTTTAAGTGTGTGTGAGTGTGTGACTGTGAGTGAGTGTGTGTGTTTGAGTGTGTGTGTGAGTGTGTGTGTGTGAGTGTGATTGTGTGTGTGTGATTGTGAGTGTGGTTTTGAGAGTGTGTGTGTGATTGTATGAGTGTGTGTGACTGTGTGATTGTGTGTGTGTGTGTGTGTGATTATGAGTGTTTGTGTGTGTGTGTGTGACTGACTGTGTGAGTGTGTGTGTGAGTGTGTGGCTGTGTGCGTGTGACTGAGTGTGCGTCTGTGACTGAGCGTGTGTGATTGTGTGTGTGTAACTGTGTGTGATTGTGTGCGAGTGAGTGTGTGTGATTGTGTGTGCGAGTGTGTGTGTCTCTGTGTGTGTGATTGTGAGTGTGTGTGAGTGCGCGAGTGTGAGCGTGCATGTGTTTTTGTGAGTGTGTGCGTGTGTGAGTGTGAGTGTGTGAGTGTGTGTGTATGTGTGTGACTGAATGTGCGTGTGTGAGAGTGTATGTGTGTGTGTGTGTGTGTGTGCTTGTCCGGATGGGGCTGAGCACAGACACGCTCTGTGCATGGGTGTGGGAGCAATGTCTGTGTGAGCACGCACACACTCAGTGCCCGTGTGTGGGTTGATGGCCGAGCACAGACGCTCTCATTGCACATGTGTGGGGCAGTAGCAGAGGACCCACACGCTCGGTACATGCATGGGGGGGTGAAGGCAGAGCCCAGGCACCCTCAATGCATGCATGGGTGGATGATGGCTGAGCACCCACACTCCTGATCCCGGTGTTGGGTCCATGGCTGAGCACCCATGGTGCATGGATGGGGGGGGCAGCAGCTGAGCACCCACAAGCTCAGCGCGCGCGTGGGCTCCTCCGTGCCTCAGTTTCCCCCTTTGCCCCCCCCAAGCACCCAGGGCTGGGCTGGCACCCACGGACACCCCCCCCCCCCGAGCCAGACCCCCTTGGGGTGCGGGTTCCTCTCATGTCCCCCTCGTGTCCCCCCTTTACCCCTCCCTGTCCGTCCCCCCCCGCCCCACATTAATCCCCCAGCACTTGTTTGCTCAGAAAGTGCTGCCCAGACGGATTCCTGACCGCGGCGCGGGGGCACCGGCCGGGGCTGCACACGTGTGTGCGCAGGCGTGGGGCGATGAGTGATGCACACGCATGTGCAGGCGTGGGGCGATGAGTGATGCACACGTGTGTGCGCAGGCGTGGGGCATGTGCAGGCGTGATGAGTGATGCACACGTGTGTGCGCAGGCGTGGGGCGATGAGTGATGCACACGTGTGTGCGCAGGCGTGGGGCGATGAGTGATGCACACGTGTGTGCGCAGGCGTGGGGCGATGAGTGATGCACACGTGTGTGCGCAGGCGTGGGGCGATGAGTGATGCACACGTGTGTGCAGGCGTGGGGCGATGATGCACACGCATGTGCAGGCGTGGGGCGATGAGTGATGCACACATGTGTGCGCAGGCGTGGGGTGATGAGTGATGCACACGCTTGTGCAGGCGTGGGGCGATGAGTGATGCACACATGTGTGCACAGGCGTGGGGCGATGAGTGATGCACACATGTGTGCAGGCGTGGGGCGATGAGTGATGCACACGTGTGTGCAGGCGTGGGGCGATGAGTGATGCACACGTGTGTGGGCAGGCGTGGGGCGATGAGTGATGCACACGTGTGCAGGCGTGGGGCGATGAGTGATGCACACGTGTGTGCGCAGGCGTGGGGCGATGAGTGATGCACACGCATGTGCAGGCGTGGGGCGATGAGTGATGCACACGTGTGTGCGCAGGCGTGGGGCGATGAGTGATGCACACGCATGTGCAGGCGTGGGGCGATGAGTGATGCACACGTGTGTGCGCAGGCGTGGGGCGATGAGTGATGCACACGTGTGTGCGCATGCGTGGGGCGTTGAGTGATGCACACGTGTGTGCGCAGGCGTGGGGCGATGAGTGATGCACACGTGTGTGCAGGCGTGGGGCGATGAGTGATGCACACGTGTGTGTGCAGGCGTGGGGCGATGAGTGATGCACACGTGTGTGGGCAGGCGTGGGGCGATGAGTGATGCACACGCATGTGCAGGCGTGGGGCGATGAGTGATGCACACGCATGTGCAGGCGTGGGGTGATGAGTGATGCACACGTGTGTGCGCAGGCGTGGGGCGATGAGTGATGCACACGTGTGTGCGCAGGCGTGGGGCGATGAGTGATGCACACGCATGTGCAGGCGTGGGGCGATGAGTGATGCACACGTGTGTGCGCAGGCGTGGGGCTTTGAGTGATTCACAGCATGTGCTCACGTGAGTGTTGCACACGTGTGTGCGCAGGCGTGGGGCGATGAGTGATGCACACGTGTGTGCGCAGGCGTGGGGCGATGAGTGATGCACACGTGTGTGCGCAGGCGTGGGGCGATGAGTGATGCACACGCATGTGCAGGCGTGGGGCGATGAGTGATGCACACGCATGTGCAGGCGTGGGGCGATGAGTGATGCACACGCCTGTGCAGGCGTGGGGCGATGAGTGATGCACACGTGTGTGCACAGGCGTGGGGCGATGAGTGATGCACACGTGTGTGCGCAGGCGTGGGGCGATGAGTGATGCACACGGGTGTGCGCAGGCGTGGGGCGATGAGTGATGCACACGTGTGTGTGTGCAGGCGTGGGGCGATGAGTGATGCACAC
>NW_026639343.1:0-4766 GCF_028554395.1 Pezoporus wallicus
TGAGAAATATGGGTTAGGAAAAGAAACCAAAAAATGCTTAAAACGACTTAGAAAATGGAAATAAAAAAAGGGTTAGTAATGGCCAAAAGTGGCTTAAAACATATTAGAAAGTAACAAGAATGCATAGCAAACGGGGGGAAACCGGTTTAAATTTGATAGAAATGGGGAAAAATGGGTTAGAAATGAGCGAAAAACTCTGAAACCAGGAAAGAATTGGGCAAAAATTAGCATGGAAAAAAAAAAGCTTAAAAGGGGTTGAAACGTGGCAAAAATACAGTAGAAACTGACAAAATTGGATTAAAAGGGGTTAGAACTTGACAAAAGTGGGTTAGGAAAGGGGAAAAATAACTTAAAAATGGTTAGAAATTGAGAAATTTGGGTTAGGAAAAGAAACCAAAAAATGCTTAAAACGACTTAGAAAATGGAAATAAAAAAAGGGTTAGCAATGGCCAAAAGTGGCTTAAAACGTTTAAGAAAGTAACAAGAATGCATAGCAAACGAGGGAAAAAACGGTTTAAATTTGATAGAAATGGGGAAAAATGGGTTAGAAATGAGCGAAAAACTCTGAAACCAGGAAAGAATTGGGCAAAAATTCGCTTGGGAAAAAAAAAAGCTTAAAAGGGGTTGAAACGTGGCAAAAATAGGATAGAAACTGCCAAGAATGGATTAAAAGGGGTTAGAACTTGACAAAAATGGGTTAGGAAAGGGGAAAAATAACTTAAAAATGGTTAGAAATTGAGAAATATGGGTTAGGAAAAGAAACCAAAAAATGCTTAAAACGACTTAGAAAATGAAAATAAAAAAAGGGTTAGTAATGGCCAAAAGTGGCTTAAAACGTTTAAGAAAGTAACAAGAATGCATAGCAAACGGGGGGAAAACCGGTTTAAATTTGATAGAAATGGGGAAAAATGGGTTAGAAATGAGCGAAAAACTCTGAAACCAGGAAAGAATTGGGCAAAAAATAGCAAGGAGAAAAAAAAAAGCTTAAAAGGGGTTGAAACGTGGCAAAAATAGGATAGAAATGGCCAGAAATGGTTTAAAAGGGGTTAGAACTTGACAAAAGTGGGTTAGGAAAGGGGAAAAATAACTTAAAAATGGTTAGAAATTGAGAAATTTGGGTTAGGAAAAGAAACCAAAAAATGCTTAAAACGACTTAGAAAATGGAAATAAAAAAAGGGTTAGTAATGGCCAAAAGTGGCTTAAAACGTTTAAGAAAGTAACAAGAATGCATAGCAAACAGGGGGAAAACCGGTTTAAATTTGATAGAAATGGGGAAAAATGGGTTAGAAATGAGCGAAAAACTCTGAAACCAGGAAAGAATTGGGCAAAAATTAGCAAGAAAAAAAAAAAAAAAGCTTACAAGGGGTTGAAACGTGGCAAAAATAGGATAGAAACTGCCAAAAATGGATTAAAAGGGGTTAGAACTTGACAAAAATGGGTTAGGAAAGGGGAAAAATAACTTAAAAATGGTTAGAAATTGAGAAATTTGGGTTAGGAAAAGAAACCAAAAAATGCTTAAAACGACTTAGAAAATGGAAATAAAAAAAGGGTTAGTAATGGCCAAAAGTGGCTCAAAATATATTAGAAAGTAACAAGAATGCATAGCAAACGGGGGAAAAACTGGTTTAAATTTGATAGAAATGGGGAAAAATGGGTTAGAAATGAGCGAAAATCTCTGAAACCCGGAAAGAATTGGGCAAAAATTAGCAAGAAAAGAAAAAATTATACAAGGGGTTGAAACGTGGCAAAAATGGGATAGAAATGGCCAGAAATGGTTTAAAAGGGGTTAGAACTTGACAAAAATGGGTTAGGAAAGGGGAAAAATAACTTAAAAATGGTTAGAAATTGAGAAATTTGGGTTAGGAAAAGAAACCAAAAAATGCTTAAAACGACTTAGAAAATGGAAATAAAAAAAGGGTTAGTAATGGCCAAAAGTGGCTCAAAACATATTAGAAAGTAACAAGAATGCATAGCAAACGGGGGAAAAACTGGTTTAAATTTGATAGAAATGGGGAAAAATGGGTTAGAAATGAGCGAAAAACTCTGAAACCAGGAAAGAATTGGGCAAAAATTAGCAAGAAAAGAAAAAAAAAGCTTAAAAGGGGTTGAAACGTGGCAAAAATAGGATAGAAACTGCCAAAAATGGATTAAAAGGGGTTAGAACTTGACAAAAATGGGTTAGGAAAGGGGAAAAATAACTTAAAAATGGTTAGAAATTGAGAAATTTGGGTTAGGAAAAGAAACCAAAAAATGCTTAAAACGACTTAGAAAATGGAAATAAAAAAAGGGTTAGTAATGGCCAAAAGTGGCTTAAAACGTTTAAGAAAGTAACAAGAATGCATAGCAAACGGGGGAAAAACTGGTTTAAATTTGATAGAAATGGGGAAAAATGGGTTAGAAATGAGCGAAAAACTCTGAAACCAGGAAAGAATTGGGCAAAAAATAGCAGGAAAAGAAAGGAAAAGCTTAAAAGGGGTTGAAACGTGGCAAAAATAGGATAGAAACTGCCAAAAATGGATTAAAAGGGGTTAGAACTTGACAAAATGGGTTAGGAAAGGGGAAAAATAACTTAAAAATGGTTAGAAATTGAGAAATTTGGGTTAGGAAAAGAAACCAAAAAATGCTTAAAACGACTTAGAAAATGGAAATAAAAAAAGGGTTAGTAATGGCCAAAAGTGGCTTAAAACGTTTAAGAAAGTAACAAGAATGCATAGCAAACGGGGGAAAAACTGGTTTAAATTTGATAGAAATGGGGAAAAATGGGTTAGAAATGAGCGAAAAACTCTGAAACCAGGAAAGAATTGGGCAAAAATTAGCAAGAAAAGGAAAAAAAAAAGCTTAAAAGGGGTTGAAACGTGGCAAAAATAGGATAGAAACTGCCAAAAATGGATTAAAAGGGGTTAGAACTTGACAAAAATGGGTTAGGAAAGGGGAAAAATAACTTAAAAATGGTTAGAAATTGAGAAATTTGGGTTAGGAAAAGAAACCAAAAAATGCTTAAAACGACTTAGAAAATGGAAATAAAAAAAGGGTTAGTAATGGCCAAAAGTGGCTTAAAACGTTTAAGAAAGTAACAAGAATGCATAGCAAACGGGGGAAAAACTGGTTTAAATTTGATAGAAATGGGGAAAAATGGGTTAGAAATGAGCGAAAAACTCTGAAACCAGGAAAGAATTGGGCAAAAATTAGCAAGGAGAAAAAAAAAAGCTTAAAAGGGGTTGAAACGTGGCAAAAATAGGATAGAAATGGCCAGAAATGGTTTAAAAGGGGTTAGAACTTGACAAAAATGGGTTAGGAAAGGGGAAAAATAACTTAAAAATGGTTAGAAATTGAGAAATTTGGGTTAGGAAAAGAAACCAAAAAATGCTTAAAACGACTTAGAAAATGGAAATAAAAAAAGGGTTAGTAATGGCCAAAAGTGGCTTAAAACGTTTAAGAAAGTAACAAGAATGCATAGCAAACGGGGGAAAAACTGGTTTAAATTTGATAGAAATGGGGAAAAATGGGTTAGAAATGAGCGAAAAACTCTGAAACCAGGAAAGAATTGGGCAAAAATTAGCAAGGAAAAAAAAAGCTTAAAAGGGGTTGAAACGTGGCAAAAATAGGATAGAAACTGCCAAAAATGGATTAAAAGGGGTTAGAACTTGACAAAAATGGGTTAGGAAAGGGGAAAAATAACTTAAAAATGGTTAGAAATTGAGAAATTTGGGTTAGGAAAAGAAACGAAAAAATGCTTAAAACGGCTTAGAAAATGGAAATAAAATAAGGGTTAGGAATGGCCAAAAGTGGCTTCAAATGTTTAAGAAAGTAACAAGAATGCATAGCAAACGGGGGAAAAACTGGTTTAAATTTGATAGAAATGGGGAAAATGGGTTAGAAATGAGCGAAAAACTCTGAAACCAGGAAAGAATTGGGCAAAAATTAGCAAGAAAAGAAAAAAAAAGCTTAAAAGGGGTTGAAACGTGGCAAAAATAGGATAGAAACTGCCAAAAATGGATTAAAAGGGGTTAGAACTTGACAAAAATGGGTTAGGAAAGGGGAAAAATAACTTAAAAATGGTTAGAAATTGAGAAATTTGGGTTAGGAAAAGAAACCAAAAAATGCTTAAAACGACTTAGAAAATGGAAATAAAAAAAGGGTTAGTAATGGCCAAAAGTGGCTTAAAACGTTTAAGAAAGTAACAAGAATGCATAGCAAACGGGGGAAAAACTGGTTTAAATTTGATAGAAATGGGGAAAAATGGGTTAGAAATGAGCGAAAAACTCTGAAACCAGGAAAGAATTGGGCAAAAATTAGCATGGAAAAAAAAAAAAAAGCTTAAAAGGGGTTGAAACGTGGCAAAAATAGGATAGAAATGGCCAGAAATGGTTTAAAAGGGGTTAGAACTTGACAAAAATGGGTTAGGAAAGGGGAAAAATAACTTAAAAATGGTTAGAAATTGAGAAATTTGGGTTAGGAAAAGAAACCAAAAAATGCTTAAAACGACTTAGAAAATGGAAATAAAAAAAGGGTTAGTAATGGCCAAAAGTGGCTTAAAACGTTTAAGAAAGTAACAAGAATGCATAGCAAACGGGGGAAAAACTGGTTTAAATTTGATAGAAATGGGGAAAAATGGGTTAGAAATGAGCGAAAAGCTCTGAAACCAGGAAAGAATTGGGCAAAAATTAGCTTGGAAAAAAAAAAAAAAGCTTAAAAGGGGTTGAAACGTGGCAAAAATAGGATAGAAATGTTAGAAATTGAGAAATATGGGTTAGGAAAAGAAACCA
>NW_026639344.1:0-12500 GCF_028554395.1 Pezoporus wallicus
TTCGATTGTGGGAGCAGACAGCAACTGTTCGTGCTCTACTCACTGTGCAGCTGGGCAGCCGAGAGCAAGCTCCGAAGAGGGTGCATTCAAATGGACCTTTAGGTATGAAAGCGAGGAGCGACAGCAATGATGGTGACACCGTTGCAAAGCTGACTGTGTGCTGAAGATGCCCAGCACATGCTTTCCCTCCTGGCTCTTCGGATCTGGGAGCAGAAGCCAGACGTTCGTGCTCTACTCACTGTGCTGCTGGGCAGCCGAGAGCAAGCTCCGAAGAGGTTGCATTCAAATGGACTTTTAGGTATGAAAGCGAGGAGCGACAGCAATGATGGTGACACCGTTGCAAAGCTGACTGTGTGCTGAAGATGCCCAGCACATGCTTTCCCTCCTGGCTCTTCGGCTCTGGGAGCAGAGGCCAGACGTTCGTGCTCTACTGACTGTGCCGCTGGACAGCCAAGAGCAATGAGCGGAGAAGGTGGATTCAAATGAACTTCTAGGTATGAAAGTGAAAAGCGACAGCAGCAATGATGGAGGCACTGTTGCAAAGCTGACTGTGTGCAGAAGATTCAGAGCACCAGCTTTCCCTCCTGGCTCTTCGACTGTGGGAGCAGACGGCAACTGTTCGTGCTCTACTCACTGTGCTGCTGGGCAGCTGAGAAACGACCACCTGAGAACTTCTGGATTCAAATGGACCTTTAGGTATGAAACCGAGGAGCGACAGCAATGATGGTGACACCGTTGCAAAGCTGACTGTGTGCTGAAGATGCCCAGCACATGCTTTCCCTCCTGGCTCTTCGACTGTGGGAGCAGACGGCAACCCTAACACTAACCCTAACCCTAACCCTAACCCTAACCCTAACCCAACCCTAACCCTAACCCTAACCCTAACCCTAACCCTAACCCAAACCCAAACCCAAAACCCACCCTAACCCTAACCCCTAACCCTAACCCCCCTAACCCTAACCCCTAACCCAAACCCAAAGCCCCCAAAACCCAAACCCAAACCCAAAGCTTTCACCAGCTTTCCCTCCTGGCTCTTCGATTGTGGGAGCAGACAGCAACTGTTCGTGCTCTACTCACTGTGCAGCTGGGCAGCCGAGAGCAAGCTCCGAAGAGGGTGCATTCAAATGGACCTTTAGGTATGAAAGCGAGGAGCGACAGCAATGATGGTGACACCGTTGCAAAGCTGACTGTGTGCTGAAGATGCCCAGCACATGCTTTCCCTCCTGGCTCTTCGGATCTGGGAGCAGAAGCCAGACGTTCGTGCACTAATCGTTCTGCCCCTGGGCAGCCGAGAACAAGCTTCGGAGAGGTTGCATTCAAATGGACTTTTATGTATGAAAGCGAGGAGCGACAGCAATGATGGTGACACCGTTGCAAAGCTGACTGTGTGCTGAAGATGCCCAGCACATGCTTTCCCTCCTGGCTCTTCGGCTCTGGGAGCAGAGGCCAGACGTTCGTGCTCTAATCGCTGTGCTGCTTGGCAGCTCAGAGCAAGCTCCGTAGAGGTTGCATTCAAATGGACTTTTAGGTATGAAACCGAGGAGCGACAGCAATGATGGTGACACCGTTGCAAAGCTGACTGTGTGCTGAAGATGCCCAGCACATGCTTTCCCTCCTGGCTCTTCGACTGTGGGAGCACGGCAACCGTTCGTGCTCTACTCAATGTGCTGCTGGGCAGCCGAGAGCAAGCTCCGAAGAGGGTGCATTCAAATGGACCTTTAGGTATGAAAGCGAGGAGCGACAGCAATGATGGTGACACAGTTCCAAAGATCACACTGAGCTGAACATGACAAGCACATGCTTACCCTCATGGCTCTTCGGCTGTGGGAGCAGACGGCAGACGTTCGTGCTCTAATCACTGTGCTGCTGGGCAGCGGAGAGCAAGCTCCGAAGAGGGTGCATTCGAGTGGACTTTTAGGTATGAAACCGAGGAGCGACAGCAATGATGGTGACACCGTTGCAAAGCTGACTGTGTGCTGAAGATGCCCAGCACATGCTTTCCCTCCTGGCTCTTCGACTGTGGGAGCAGACGGCAACCGTTCGTGCTCTACTCACTGTGCTGCTGGGCAGCCGAGAGCAAGCTCCGAAGAGGGTGCATTCAAATGGACCTTTAGGTATGAAAGCGAGGAGCGACAGCAATGATGGTGACACCGTTGCAAAGCTGACTGTGTGCTGAAGATGCCCAGCACATGCTTTCCCTCCTGGCTCTTCGGCTCTGGGAGCAGAGGCCAGACGTTCGTGCTCTAATCACTGTGCTGCTGGGCAGCCGAGAGCAAGCTCCGGAGAGGTTGCATTCAAATGGACTTGTAGGTATGAAACCGAGGAGCGACAGCAATGATGGTGACACCGTTGCAAAGCTGACTGTGTGCTGAAGATGCCCAGCACATGCTTTCCCTCCTGGCTCTTCGGACTGTGGGAGCAGACGGCAACGTTCGTGCTCTACTCACTGTGCTGCTGGGCAGCCGAGAGCAAGCTCCGAAGAGGGTGCATTCAAATGGACCTTTAGCTATGAAACCGAGGAGCGACAGCAATGATGGTGACACCGTTGCAAAGCTGACTGTGTGCTGAAGATGCCCAGCACATGCTTTCCCTCCTGGCTCTTCGGATCTGGGAGCAGACGGCAACCCTAAGAGAACACCTCACACTGCAGCTCCGCAGCCGAGAGCAAGCTCCGAAGAGGTTGCATTCAAATGGACTTTTAGGTATGAAAGCGAGGAGCGACAGCAATGATGGTGACACCGTTGCAAAGCTGACTGTGTGCTGAAGATGCCCAGCACATGCTTTCCCTCCTGGCTCTTCGACTCTGGGAGCAGACGCCAACCGTTCGTGCTCTACTCACTGTGCTGCTGGGCAGCCGAGAGCAAGCTAAATGTAACTTTTAGAGGGTGCATTCAAATGGACTTTAAGGCACGAACCCGAGGAGCGACAGCAATGATGGTGACACCGTTGCAAAGCTGACTGTGTGCTGAATATGACCAGAACAAGAGTTCCCTCCTGGCTCTTCGGATCTGGGAGCAGACGGCCAACGTTCGTGCTCTAACTCACTGTGCCTGGGCAGCCGAGAGCAAGCCGAAGAGGTTGCATTCAAATGGACTTTAGGTATGAAACCGAGGAGCGACAGCAATGATGGTGACACCGTTGCAAAGCTGACTGTGTGCTGAAGATGCCCAGCACATGCTTTCCCTCCTGGCTCTTCGACTGTGGGAGCAGACGGCAACGTTCGTGCTCTACTCACTGTGCTGCTGGGCAGCCGAGAGCAAGCTCCGAAGAGGGTGCATTCAAATGGACTTTTAGGTATGAAACCGAGGAGCGACAGCAATGATGGTGACACCGTTGCAAAGCTGACTGTGTGCTGAAGATGCCCAGCACATGCTTTCCCTCCTGGCTCTTCGGACTCTGGGAGCAGACGGCAGACGTTCGTGCTCTACTCACTGTGCTGCTGGGCAGCCGAGAGCAAGCTCCGAAGAGGGTGCATTCAAATGGACTTTTAGGTATGAAAGCGAGGAGCGACAGCAATGATGGTGACACCGTTGCAAAGCTGACTGTGTGCTGAAGATGCCCAGCACATGCTTTCCCTCCTGGCTCTTCGGCTCTGGGAGCAGAGGCCAGACGTTCGTGCTCTACTCACTGTGCTGCTGGGCAGCCGAGAGCAAGCTCCGAAGAGTGTGCTTTCAAATGGACCTTTAGGTATGAAACCGAGGAGCGACAGCAATGATGGTGACACCGTTGCAAAGCTGACTGTGTGCTGAAGATTCCCAGCACAAGCTTTCCCTCCTGGCTCTTCGATTGTGGGAGCAGACGGCAACTGTTCGTGCTCTACTCACTGTGCTGCTGGGCAGCCGAGAGCAAGCTCCGAAGAGGGTGCATTCAAATGGACCTTTAGGTATGAAACCGAGGAGCGACAGCAATGATGGTGACACCGTTGCAAAGCTGACTGTGTGCTGAAGATGCCCAGCACATGCTTTCCCTCCTGGCTCTTCGACTGTGGGAGCAGACGGCAACCGTTCGTGCTCTACTCACTGTGCTGCTGGGCAGGCGAGAGCATTCTCCGAAGAGGGTGCTTTCAAATGGACGTTTAGGTATGAAAGCGAGGAGCGACAGCAATGATGGTGACACCGTTGCAAAGCTGACTGTGTGCTGAAGATGCCCAGCACATGCTTTCCCTCCTGGCTCTTCGGCTCTGGGAGCAGAGGCCAGATGTTCGTGCACTAATCGCTGAGCTACTGGGCAGCTGAGAAGCAGCTTTGGAGAGGTTGCATTCAAATGTACTTTTAGGTATGAAACCGAGGAGTGACAGCAATAATGGTGACAGCATTGCAAAGCTGACTGTGTGCTGAAGATGCCCAGCACATGCTTTCCCTCCTGGCTCTTCGACTGTGGGAGCAGACAACAACCGTTCGTGCTCTACTCACTGTGCTGCTGGGCAGCCGAGAGCAAGCTCCGAAGAGGGTGCATTCAAATGGACCTTTAGGTATGAAAGCGAGGAGCGACAGCAATGATGGTGACACCGTTGCAAAGCTGACTGTGTGCTGAAGATGCCCAGCACATGCTTTCCCTCCTGGCTCTTCGGATCTGGTGGCAGAAGCCAGACGTTCGTGCACTAATCGCTCTGCCCCTGGGCAGCCGAGAACAAGCTTCGGAGAGGTTGCATTCAAATGGACTTTTAGGTATGAAAGCGAGGAGCGACAGCAATGATGGTGACACCGTTGCAAAGCTGACTGTGTGCTGAAGATGCCCAGCACATGCTTTCCCTCCTGGCTCTTCGGATCTGGGAGCAGATCCAGACGTTCGTGCACTAATCACTGTGCCCTGGGCAGCCGAGAGCAAGCTTGGAGAGGTTGCATTCAAATGGACTTTTAGGTATGAAACCGAGGAGCGACAGCAATGATGGTGACACCGTTGCAAAGCTGACTGTGTGCTGAAGATGCCCAGCACATGCTTTCCCTCCTGGCTCTTCGACTGTGGAGCAGACGGCAACCGTTCGTGCTCTACTCACTGTGCTGCTCGGCAGCCGAGAGAAAGCTCCGAAGAGGGTGCATTCAAATGGACCTTTAGGTATGAAAGCGAGGAGCGACAGCAATGATGGTGACACCGTTGCAAAGCTGACTGTGTGCTGAAGATGCCCAGCACATGCTTTCCCTCCTGGCTCTTCGGATCTGGGAGCAGAAGCCAAGTTCGTGCACTAATCGCTGTGCTACTGGGCAGCTGAGAAGCAGCTTTGGAGAGGTTGCATTCAAATGTACTTTTAGGTATGAAACCGAGGAGTGACAGCAATAATGGTGACAGCATTGCAAAGCTGACTGTGTGCTGAAGATGCCCCGCACATGCTTTCCCTCCTGGCTCTTCGACTGTGGGAGCAGACGGCAACCCTATCCCTAACCCTAACCCTAACCCCTAAACCTAACCCCTAACCCTAACCCCTAACCCTAACCCCACCAGCTTTCCCTCCTGGCTAACCCTAACCCTAAGAGGTTGCATTCCTTTAGGTATAACCGACAGCAATAACCCTAACCCTAAGCTGACTGTGTGCTTGCGCCAGCTTTCCCTCCTGGCTCTTCGATTGTGGGAGCAGACGGCAACTGTTCGTGCTCTACTCACTGTGCTGCTGGGCAGCCGAGAGCAAGCTCCGAAGAGGGTGCATTCAAATGGACCTTTAGGTATGAAAGCGAGGAGCGACAGCAATGATGGTGACACCGTTGCAAAGCTGACTGTGTGCTGAAGATGCCCAGCACATGCTTTCCCTCCTGGCTCTTCGACTGTGGGAGCAGATGGCAACCGTTCGTGCTCTACTCACTGTGCTGCTGGGCAGCCGAGAGCAAGCTCCGAAGAGGGTGCTTTCAAATGGACGTTTAGGTATGAAAGCGAGGAGCGACAGCAATGATGGTGACACCGTTGCAAAGCTGACTGTGTGCTGAAGATGCCCAGCACATGCTTTCCCTCCTGGCTCTTCGGCTCTGGGAGCAGAGGCCAGATGTTCGTGCACTAATCGCTGAGCTACTGGGCAGCTGAGAAGCAGCTTTGGAGAGGTTGCATTCAAATGTACTTTTAGGTATGAAACCGAGGAGTGACAGCAATAATGGTGACAGCATTGCAAAGCTGACTGTGTGCTGAAGATGCGCAGCACATGCTTTCCCTCCTGGCTCTTCGACTGTGGGAGCAGACGACAACCGTTCGTGCTCTACTCACTGTGCTGCTGGGCAGCCGAGAGCAAGCGCTGAAGAGGGTGTATTCAAATGGACCTTTAGGTATGAAAGCGAGGAGCGACAGCAATGATGGTGACACCGTTTCAAAGCTGACTGTGTGCAGAAGATGCCCAGCACATGCTTTCCCTCCCGGCTCTTCGGATCTGGGAGCAGAAGCCAGAAGTTCGTGCACTAATCGCTGTGCTACTGGGCAGCTGAGAAGCAGCTTTGGAGAGGCTGCATTCAAATGTACTTTTAGGTATGAAACCGAGGAGTGACAGCGATAATGGTGACAGCATTGCAAAGCTGACTGTGTGCTGAAGATGCCCCGCACATGCTTTCCCTCCTGGCTCTTCGACTGTGGGAGCAGACGGCAACCCTAACTCTAACCCTAACCCAAACCCTAAACCTAACCATAACCCTAACCATAACCCTAAGGTCCATTTGAATGCACCCTCTTCGGAGCTTGCTCTCGGCTGCCCAGCTGCACAGTGGGTAGAGCACGAACAGTTGCCGTCTGCTGCCAGAGCCGAAGAGCCAGGAGGGAAAGCTGGTGAATTGAATATTCTGCACAGAGTCAGCTTTGACCCAGTGCGTCCATCATTGCTGTCGCTCCTCACTTTCATACCGAGAAGATCATTTGAATCCAACTTCTGTGCTCGTTGCTCTTGGCTTCCCAGCAGCACAGTCAGTAGAGCACGAACGTCTGTCCTCTGCTCTCAGATCCGAAGAGCCAGGAGGGAAAGCATGTGCTGGGCATCTTCAGCACACAGTCAGCTTTGCAACGGTGTCACCATCATTGCTGTCGCTCCTCGCTTTCATACCTAAATGTCCATTTGAATGCACCCTCTTCGGAGCTTGCTCTCGGCTGCCCAGCTGCACAGTGAGTAGAGCACGAACGGTTGCCGTCTGCTCCCACAGTCGAAGAGCCAGGAGGGAAAGCATGTGCTGGGCATCTTCAGCACACAGTTAGCTTTGCAACGGTGTCACCATCATTGCTGTCGCTCCTCGCTTTCATACCTAAAGGTCCATTTGAATGCACCCTCTTCGGAGCTTTCTCTCGGCTGCCCAGCAGCACAGTGAGTAGAGCACGAACAGTTGCCGTCTGCTCCCACAATCGAAGAGCCAGGAGGGAAAGCATGTGCTGGGAATCTTCAGCACACAGTCAGCTTTGCAACGGTGTCACCATCATTGCTGTCGCTCCTCGCTTTCATACCTAAAGGTCCATTTGAATGCACCCTCTTCGGAGCTTGCTCTCGGCTGCCCAGCAGCACAGTTAGTAGAGCACGAACGGTTGCCGTCTGCTCCCACAGTCGAAGAGCCAGGAGGGAAAGCATGTGCTGGGCATCTTCAGCACACAGTCAGCTTTGCAATGGTGTCACCATCATTGCTGTCGCTCCTCAGTGTCATACCTAAAGGTCCATTTGAATGCAACCTCTCCAAAGCTTGTTCTCAGCTGCCCAGCAGCACGGTGATTAGTGCACGAACGTCTGGCCTCTGCTCCCAGAGCCGAAGAGCCAGGAGGGAAAGCATGTGCTGGGCATCTTCAGCACACAGTCAGCTTTGCAACGGTGTCACCATCATTGCTGTCGCTCCTCGCTTTCATACCTAAAGGTCCATTTGAATGCACCCTCTTCGGAGCTTGCTCTCGGCTGCCCAGCAGCACAGTGAGTAGAGCACGAACGGTTGCCGTCTGCTCCCACAATCGAAGAGCCAGGAGGGAAAGCATGTGCTGGGCATCTTCAGCACACAGTCAGCTTTGCAACGGTGTCACCATCATTGCTGTCGCTCCTCGCTTTCATACCTAAAGGTCCATTTGAATGCAACCTCTCGGAGCTTGCTCTCGGCTGCCCAGCAGCACAGTGAGTAGAGCACGAACGTCTGGCCGTCTGCTCCCAGAGCCGAAGAGCCAGGAGGGAAAGCATGTGCTGGGCATCTTCAGCACACAGTCAGCTTTGCAACGGTGTCACCATCATTGCTGTCGCTCCTCGCTTTCATACCTAAAGGTCCATTTGAATGCACCCTCTTCGGAGCTTGCTCTCGGCTGCCCAGCAGCACAGTGAGTAGAGCACGAACGTTGCCGTCTGCTCCCAGATCGAAGAGCCAGGAGGGAAAGCATGTGCTGGGCATCTTCAGCACACAGTCAGCTTTGCAACGGTGTCACCATCATTGCTGTCGCTCCTCGCTTTCATACCTAAAGGTCCATTTGAATGCACCCTCTTCGGAGCTTGCTCTCGGCTGCCCAGCAGCACAGTGAGTAGAGCACGAACAGTTGCCGTCTGCTCCCACAATCGAAGAGCCAGGAGGGAAAGCATGTGCTGGGCATCTTCAGCACACAGTCAGCTTTGCAACGGTGTCACCATCATTGCTGTCGCTCCTCGGCTTTCATACCTAAAGTCCATTTGAATGCAACCTCTTAGGGAGCTTGCTCTCGGCTGCACGTTGCCGTCTGCTCCCAGAGTCGAAGAGCCAGGAGGGAAAGCATGTGCTGGGCATCTTCAGCACACAGTCAGCTTTGCAACGGTGTCACCATCATTGCTGTCGCTCCTCGGTTTCATACCTAAAAGGTCCATTTGAATGCAACCTCTACGGAGCTTGCTCTCGGCTGCCCAGCAGCACAGTGATTAGAGCACGAACGTCTGCCGTCTGCTCCGAAGAGCCAGCATGTGCGAAGAGCCAGGATTGGGAAAAAGCATGTGCTGGGCATCTTCAGCACACAGTCAGCTTTGCAACGGTGTCACCATCATTGCTGTCGCTCCTCGCTTTCATACCTAAAGGTCCATTTGAATGCACCCTCTTCGGAGCTTTCTCTCGGCTGCCGAGCAGCACAGTGAGTAGAGCACGAACGGTTGCCGTCTGCTCCCAGATCCGAAGAGCCGGGAGGGAAAGCATGTTCTGGGCATCTTCAGCACACAGTCAGCTTTGCAACGGTGTCACCATCATTGCTGTCGCTCCTCGCTTTCATACCTAAAGGTCCATTTGAATGCACCCTCTTCGGAGCTTGCTCTCGGCTGCCCAGCAGCACAGTGAGTAGAGCACGAACAGTTGCCGTCTGCTCCCACAATCGAAGAGCCAGGAGGGAAAGCTGGTGCTCTGAATCTTCTGCACACAGTCAGCTTTGCAACAGTGCCTCCATCATTGCTGTCGCTCCTCACTTTCATACCGAGAAGTTCATTTGAATCCAACTTCTCTGCTCGTTGCTCTTGGCTGCCCAGCAGCACAGTCAGTAGAGCACGAACGTCTGGCCTCTGCTCTCAGAGCCGAAGAGCCAGGAGGGAAAGCATGTGCTGGGCATCTTCAGCACACAGTCAGCTTTGCAACGGTGTCACCATCATTGCTGTCGCTCCTCGCTTTCATACCTAAAGGTCCATTTGAATGCACCCTCTTCGGAGCTTGCTCTCGGCTGCCCAGCAGCACAGTGAGTAGAGCACGAACGGTTGCCGTCTGCTCCCACAGTCGAAGAGCCAGGAGGGAAAGCATGTGCTGGGCATCTTCAGCACACAGTTAGCTTTGCAACGGTGTCACCATCATTGCTGTCGCTCCTCGCTTTCATACCTAAAAGTACACTCGAATGCAACCTCTACGGAGCTTGCTCTGAGCTGCCAAGTAGCACAGCGATTAGAGCACGAACGTCTGGCCTCTGCTCCCAGAGCCGAAGAGCCAGGAGGGAAAGCATGTGCTGGGCATCTTCAGCACACAGTCAGCTTTGCAACGGTGTCACCATCATTGCTGTCGCTCCTCGCTTTCATACTTAAAAGTCCATTTGAGTGCAACCTCTCCGAAGCTTGTTCTCGGCTGCCCAGGGGCAGAACGATTAGTGCACGAACGTCTGGCTTCTGCTCCCAGATCCGAAGAGCCAGGAGGGAAAGCATGTGCTGGGCATCTTCAGCACACAGTCAGCTTTGCAACGGTGTCACCATCATTGCTGTCGCTCCTCGCTTTCATACCTAAAGGTCCATTTGAATGCACCCTCTTCGGAGCTTGCTCTCGGCTGCCCAGCTGCACAGTGAGTAGAGCACGAACAGTTGCCGTCTGCTCCCACAATCGAAGAGCCAGGAGGGAAAGCTGGTGCTAGGGGGCATCTTCAGCACACAGTTAGGGTTGCAAGGTGTCACCATCATTGCTGTCGGTTCGGTTTCATACCTAAGGGTCCATTTGAATGGGTTAGGGTCGGGCTTGCTCTAGGCTGCCCAGGGCACAGGTTAGGGGCACGGTTTGCCGTCTGCTCCCAAAGTCGAAGAGCCAGGAGGGAAAGCATTTGCGGGGCATCTTCAGCACACAGTCAGCTTTGCAAGGCTGTCACCATCATTGCTGTCGCTCCTCGGTTTCATACCTAAAGGTCCATTTGAATGCACCCTCTTCGGAGCTTGCTCTCGGCTGCCCAGCAGCACAGTGAGTAGAGCACGAAGGGTTGCCGTCTGCTCCCACAGTCGAAGAGCCAGGAGGGAAAGCATGTGCTGGGCATCTTCAGTGCACAGTCAGCTTTGCAACGGTGTCACCATCATTGCTGTCGCTCCTCGGTTTCATACCTAAAGGTCCATTTGAGTGGAACCTCTCGGAGCTTGCTCTCGGCTGCCCAGCAGCACAGTGAGTAGAGCACGAACGTTGCCGTCTGCTCCCACAATCGAAGAGCCAGGAGGGAAAGCATGTGCTGGGCATCTTCAGCACACAGTCAGCTTTGCAACGGTGTCACCATCATTGCTGTCGCTCCTCAGCTTTCATACCTAAAGGTCCATTTGAATGCACCCTCTTCGGAGCTTGCTCTCGGCTGCCCAGCAGCACAGTGAGTAGAGCACGAACAGTTGCCGTCTGCTCCCACAATCGAAGAGCCAGGAGGGAAAGCATGTGCTGGGCATCTTCAGCACACAGTCAGCTTTGCAACGGTGTCACCATCATTGCTGTCGCTCCTCACTTTCATACCGCGAAGTTCATTTGAATCCAACTTCTCTGCTCGTTGCTCTTGGCTGCCCAGCAGCACAGTGAGTAGAGCACGAACGTCTGGCCTCTGCTCTCAGAGCCGAAGAGCCAGGAGGGAAAGCATGTGCTGGGCATCTTCAGCACACAGTCAGCTTTGCAACGGTGTCACCATCATTGCTGTCGCTCCTCGCTTTCATACCTAAAGGTCCATTTGAATGCACCCTCTTCGGAGCTTGCTCTCGGCTGCCCAGCAGCACAGTGAGTAGAGCACGAACGGTTGCCGTCTGCTCCCACAGTCGAAGAGCCAGGAGGGAAAGCATGTGCTGGGCATCTTCAGCACACAGTCAGCTTTGCAACGGTGTCACCATCATTGCTGTCGCTCCTCGCTTTCATACCTAAAAGTCCACTCGAATGCAACCTCTACGGAGCTTGCTCTGAGCTGCCAAGTAGCACAGCGATTAGAGCACGAACGTCTGGCCTCTGCTCCCAGAGCCGAAGAGCCAGGAGGGAAAGCATGTGCTGGGCATCTTCAGCACACAGTCAGCTTTGCAACGGTGTCACCATCATTGCTGTCGCTCCTCGCTTTCATACTTAAAAGTCCATTTGAATGCAACCTCTCCGGAGCTTGTTCTCGGCTGCCCAGGGCACAGTGATTAGAGCACGAACGTCTGGCTTCTGCTCCCAGATCCGAAGAGCCAGGAGGGAAAGCATGTGCTGGGCATCTTCAGCACACAGTCAGCTTTGCAACGGTGTCACCATCATTGCTGTCGCTCCTCGCTTTCATACCTAAAGGTCCATTTGAATGCACCCTCTTCGGAGCTTGCTCTCGGCTGCCCAGCTGCACAGTGAGTAGAGCACGAAGGGTTGCCGTCTGCTCCCACAATCGAAGAGCCAGGAGGGAAAGCTGGTGGTTAGGGGCCTCTGCTCCCAGCGCCGAAGAGCCAGGAGGGAAAGCATGTGCTGGGCATCTTCAGCACACAGTCAGCTTTGCAACGGTGTCACCATCATTGCTGTCGCTCCTCAGTGTCATACCTAAAGGTCCATTTGAATGCACCCTCTTCGGAGCTTGCTCTCGGCTGCCCAGCAGCACAGTGAGTAGAGCACGAACAGTTGCCGTCTGCTCCCACAATCGAAGAGCCAGGAGGGAAAGCTGGTGCTCTGAATCTTCTGCACACAGTCAGCTTTGCAACAGTGCCTCCATCATTGCTGTCGCTCCTCACTTTCATACCGAGAAGTTCATTTGAATGCACTTCTCTGCTCGTTGCTCTTGGCTGCCCAGCAGCACAGTCAGTAGAGCACGAACGTCTGGCCTCTGCTCTCAGAGCCGAAGAGCCAGGAGGGAAAGCATGTGCTGGGCATCTTCAGCACACAGTCAGCTTTGCAACGGTGTCACCATCATTG
>NW_026639344.1:17500-47031 GCF_028554395.1 Pezoporus wallicus
CTCTGAATCTTCTGCACACAGTCAGCTTTGCAACAGTGACTCCATCATTGCTGTCGCTCCTCACTTTCATACCGAGAAGTTCATTTGAATCCAACGTCTCTGCTCGTTGCTCTTGGCTGCCCAGCAGCACAGTCAGTAGAGCACGAACGTCTGGCCTCTGCTCTCAGAGCCGAAGAGCCAGGAGGGAAAGCATGTGCTGGGCATCTTCAGCACACAGTCAGCTTTGCAACGGTGTCACCATCATTGCTGTCGCTCCTCGCTTTCATACCTAAAGGTCCATTTGAATGCACCCTCTTCGGAGCTTGCTCTCGGCTGCCCAGCAGCACAGTGAGTAGAGCACGAACGGTTGCCGTCTGCTCCCACAGTCGAAGAGCCAGGAGGGAAAGCATGTGCTGGGCATCTTCAGCACACAGTTAGCTTTGCAACGGTGTCACCATCATTGCTGTCGCTCCTCGCTTTCATACCTAAAAGTCCAATTGAATGCAACCTCTACGGAGGTTGCTCTTTGCTGCCAAGTAGCACAGCGATTAGAGCACGAACGTCTGGCCTCTGCTCCCAGAGCTCCCAGAGGAAGAAGGGAGGGCATGTGCTGGGCATCTTCAGCACACAGTCAGCTTTGCAACGGTGTCACCATCATTGCTGTCGCTCCTCGCTTTCATACTTAAAAGTCCATTTGAGTGCAACCTCTCCGAAGCTTGTTCTCGGCTGCCCAGGGGCAGAACGATTAGTGCACGAACGTCTGGCTTCTGCTCCCAGATCCGAAGAGCCAGGAGGGAAAGCATGTGCTGGGCATCTTCAGCACACAGTCAGCTTTGCAACGGTGTCACCATCATTGCTGTCGCTCCTCGCTTTCATACCTAAAGGTCCATTTGAATGCACCCTCTTCGGAGCTTGCTCTCGGCTGCCCAGCTGCACAGTGAGTAGAGCACGAACAGTTGCCGTCTGCTCCCACAATCGAAGAGCCAGGAGGGAAAGCTGGTGAAAGCTGAGGGTTAGGGTTAGGGTTAGGGTTAGGGTTAGGGTTAGGGTTAGGGTTAGGGTTAGGGTTAGGGTTAGGGTTAGGTTAGGGTTAGGGTTAGGGTTAGGGTTAGGGTTAGGGTTAGGGTTAGGGTTAGGGGTTAGGGTTAGGGTTAGGGTTAGGGTTAGGGTTAGGGTTAGGGTTAGGGTTAGGGTTAGGGTTAGGGTTAGGGTTAGGGTTAGGGTTAGGGTTAGGGTTAGGGTTAGGGTTAGGTTAGGGTTAGGCCAGCACAGCGAGTGAGTAGAGCACGAACGTTGCCGTCTGCTCCCACAATCGAAGAGCCAGGAGGGAAAGCATGTGCTGGGCATCTTCAGCACACAGTCAGCTTTGCAACGGTGTCACCATCATTGCTGTCGCTCCTCGCTTTCATACCTAAAGGTGCATTTGAATGCACCCTCTACGGAGATTGCTCTCGGCTGCCCAGCAGCACAGTGAGTAGAGCACGAACGTCTGGCCTCTGCTGCCAGATCCGAAGAGCCAGGATGGAAAGCATGTGCTGGGCATCTTCAGCACACAGTCAGCTTTGCAACGGTGTCACCATCATTGCTGTCGCTCCTCGCTTTCATACCTAAAGGTCCATTTGAATGCACCCTCTTCGGAGCTTGCTCTCGGCTGCCCAGCAGCACAGTGAGTAGAGCACGAACGTTGCCGTCTGCTCCCACAATCGAAGAGCCAGGAGGGAAAGCATGTGCTGGGCATCTTCAGCACACAGTCAGCTTTGCAACGGTGTCACCATCATTGCTGTCGCTCCTCGCTTTCATACCTAAAAGTCCATTTGAATGCACCATCTACGGAGGTTGCACACGGCTGCCCAGCAGCACAGTGATTAGAGCACGAACGTCTGCCGTCTGCTCCCAGAGTCGAAGAGCCAGGAGGGAAAGCATGTGCTGGGCATCTTCAGCACACAGTCAGCTTTGCAACGGTGTCACCATCATTGCTGTCGCTCCTCGCTTTCATACCTAAAGGTCCATTTGAATGCACCTCTCTGGGAGCTTGCTCTCGGCTGCCCAGCAGCACAGTGATTAGAGCACGAACGTTGCCGTCTGCTCCCAGATCGAAGAGCCAGGAGGGAAAGCATGTGCTGGGCATCTTCAGCACACAGTCAGCTTTGCAACGGTGTCACCATCATTGCTGTCGCTCCTCGCTTTCATACCTAAAGGTCCATTTGAATGCACCCTCTTCGGAGCTTGCTCTCGGCTGCCCAGCAGCACAGTGAGTAGCACGAACGTCTGCCGTCTGCTCCCACAGCCGAAGAGCCAGGAGGGAAAGCATGTGCTGGGCATCTTCAGCACACAGTCAGCTTTGCAACGGTGTCACCATCATTGCTGTCGCTCCTCAGCTTTCATACCTAAAGGTCCATTTGAATGCACCCTCTTCGGAGCTTGCTCTGGCTGCCCAGCAGACCCTAACCTAACCTAAACCTAACCCTAACCCTAACCCTAACCCTAACCCTACCCTAACCCTAACCCTAAACCTAACCCTAACCCTAAACCTAACCCTAACCCTACCCCCTAACCCTAACCCCTAACCCTAACCCTAACCCTAACCCTAACCCTAACCCTAAGCTTTCACCAGCTTTCCCTCCTGGCTCTTCGATTGTGGGAGCAGACGGCAACTGTTCGTGCTCTACTCACTGTGCAGCTGGGCAGCCGAGAGCAAGCTCCGAAGAGGGTGCATTCAAATGGACCTTTAGGTATGAAAGCGAGGAGCGACAGCAATGATGGTGACACCGTTGCAAAGCTGACTGTGTGCTGAAGATGCCCAGCACATGCTTTCCCTCCTGGCTCTTCGGATCTGGGAGCAGAAGCCAGACGTTCGTGCACTAATCGTTCTGCCCCTGGGCAGCCGAGAACAAGCTTCGGAGAGGTTGCATTCAAATGGACTTTTAAGTATGAAAGCGAGGAGCGACAGCAATGATGGTGACACCGTTGCAAAGCTGACTGTGTGCTGAAGATGCCCAGCACATGCTTTCCCCCCTGGCTCTTCGGCTCTGGGAGCAGAGGCCAGACGTTCGTGCTCTAATCGCTGTGCTACTTGGCAGCTCAGAGCAAGCTCCGTAGAGGTTGCATTTGAGTGGACTTTTAGGTATGAAAGCGAGGAGCGACAGCAATGATGGTGACACCGTTGCAAAGCTAACTGTGTGCTGAAGATGCCCAGCACATGCTTTCCCTCCTGGCTCTTCGACTGTGGGAGCAGACGGCAACCGTTCGTGCTCTACTCACTGTGCTGCTGGGCAGCCGAGAGCAAGCTCCGAAGAGGGTGCATTCAAATGGACCTTTAGGTATGAAAGCGAGGAGCGACAGCAATGATGGTGACACCGTTGCAAAGCTGACTGTGTGCTGAAGATGCCCAGCACATGCTTTCCCTCCTGGCTCTTCGGCTGTGGGAGCAGACGGCAACGTTCGTGCTCTACTCACTGTGCTGCTGGGCAGCCGAGAGCAAGCTCCGAAGAGGGTGCATTCAAATGGACCTTCAAATGGCCTCTTGGCTCTTCGGCGCTGGGAGCAGAGGCCAGACGTTCGTGCACTAATCGCTGAGCTTCTGGGCAGCTGAGAAGCAGCTTTGGAGAGGTTGCATTCAAATGTACTTTTAGGTATGAAACCGAGGAGTGACAGCAATAATGGTGACAGCATTGCAAAGCTGACTGTGTGCTGAAGATGCCCCGCACATGCTTTCCCTCCTGGCTCTTCGACTGTGGGAGCAGACGGCAACCCTAACCCTAACCCTAACCCTAACCCTAACCCTAACCCTAACCCTAACCCTAACCCTAACCCTAACCCTAACCCTAACCCTAACCCTAACCCTAACCCTAACCCTAACCCTAACCCTAACCCTAACCCTAACCCTAACCCTAACCCTAACCCTAACCCTAAACCTAACCATAACCCTAACCCTAACCCTAACCCTAACTCTAACCTCTAACCCTAACCCTAACCGTAACCCTAACCCTAACCCCTAACCCCTAACCCTAACCCTAACCCTAACCCTAACCCTAACCCTAAGCTTTCACCAGCTTTCCCTCCTGGCTCTTCGATTGTGGGAGCAGACGGCAACTGTTCGTGCTCTACTCACTGTGCAGCTGGGCAGCCGAGAGCAAGCTCCGAAGAGGGTGCATTCAAATGGACCTTTAGGTATGAAAGCGAGGAGCGACAGCAATGATGGTGACACCGTTGCAAAGCTGACTGTGTGCTGAAGATGCCCAGCACATGCTTTCCCTCCTGGCTCTTCGGATCTGGGAGCAGAAGCCAGACGTTCGTGCACTAATCGTTCTGCCCCTGGGCAGCCGAGAACAAGCTTCGGAGAGGTTGCACTCAAATGGACTTTTAAGTATGAAAGCGAGGAGCGACAGCAATGATGGTGACACCGTTGCAAAGCTGACTGTGTGCTGAAGATGCCCAGCACATGCTTTCCCTCCTGGCTCTTCGGCTCTGGGAGCAGAGGCCAGACGTTCGTGCTCTAATCGCTGTGCTACTTGGCAGCTCAGAGCAAGCTCCGTAGAGGTTGCATTCGAGTGGACTTTTAGGTATGAAAGCGAGGAGCGACAGCAATGATGGTGACACCGTTGCAAAGCTAACTGTGTGCTGAAGATGCCCAGCACATGCTTTCCCTCCTGGCTCTTCGACTGTGGGAGCAGACGGCAACCGTTCGTGCTCTACTCACTGTGCTGCTGGGCAGCCGAGAGCAAGCTCCGAAGAGGGTGCATTCAAATGGACCTTTAGGTATGAAAGCGAGGAGCGACAGCAATGATGGTGACACCGTTGCAAAGCTGACTGTGTGCTGAAGATGCCCAGCACATGCTTTCCCTCCTGGCTCTTCGGCTCTGAGAGCAGAGGCCAGACGTTCGTGCTCTACTGACTGTGCTGCTGGGCAGCCAAGAGCAACGAGCAGAGAAGTTGGATTCAAATGAACTTCTCGGTATGAAAGTGAGGAGCGACAGCAATGATGGAGGCACTGTTGCAAAGCTGACTGTGTGCAGAAGATTCAGAGCACCAGCTTTCCCTCCTGGCTCTTCGATTGTGGGAGCAGACGGCAACTGTTCGTGCTCTACTCACTGTGCTGCTGGGCAGCCGAGAGCAAGCTCTGAAGAGGGTGCATTCAAATGGACCTTTAGGTATGACACTGAGGAGCGACAGCAATGATGGTGACACCGTTGCAAAGCTGACTGTGTGCTGAAGATGCCCAGCACATGCTTTCCCTCCTGGCTCTTCGCTGTGGGAGCAGACGGCAACTGTTCGTGCTCTACTCACTGTGCTGCTGGGCAGCCGAGAGCAAGCTCCGAAGAGGTTGCATTCAAATGGACCTTTAGGTATGACACTGAGGAGCGACAGCAATGATGGTGACACCGTTGCAAAGCTGACTGTGTGCTGAAGATGCCCAGCACATGCTTTCCCTCCTGGCTCTTCGACTGTGGGAGCAGACGGCAACGTTCGTGCTCTACTCACTGTGCTGCTGGGCAGCGAGAGAGCAAGCTCCGAAGAGGTTGCATTCAAATGGACCTTTAGGTATGAAACGAGGAGCGACAGCAATGATGGTGACACCGTTGCAAAGCTGACTGTGTGCTGAAGATGCCCAGCACATGCTTTCCCTCCTGGCTCTTCGGCTCTGGGAGCAGAGGCCAACGTTCGTGCTCTACTCACTGTGCTGCTGGGCAGCCGAAGCAAGCTCCTAGAGGTTGCATTCAAATGGACCTTTAGGTATGAAAGCCTGAGGAGCGACAGCAATGATGGTGACACCGTTGCAAAGCTGACTGTGTGCTGAAGATGCCCAGCACATGCTTTCCCTCCTGGCTCTTCGATTGTGGGAGCAGACGGCCAACGTTCGTGCTCTACTCACTGTGCTGCTGGGCAGCCGAGAGCAAGCCGCGAAGAGGGCGCATTCAAATGGACCTTTAGGTATGAAAGCGAGGAGCGACAGCAATGATGGTGACACCGTTGCAAAGCTGACTGTGTGCTGAAGATGCCCAGCACATGCTTTCCCTCCTGGCTCTTCGGATCTGGGAGCAGAGGCCAGACGTTCGTGCTCTACTCACTGTGCTGCCCCTGGGCAGCCGAGAGCAAGCTCCGGAGAGGTTGCATTCAAATGGACTTTTAGGTATGAAAGCGAGGAGCGACAGCAATGATGGTGACACCGTTGCAAAGCTGACTGTGTGCTGAAGATGCCCAGCACATGCTTTCCCTCCTGGCTCTTCGGCTCTGGGAGCAGAGGCCAGACGTTCGTGCTCTAATCGCTGTGCTACTTGGCAGCCGAGAGCAAGCTCCGTAGAGGTTGCATTCGAGTGGACTTTTAGGTATGAAAGCGAGGAGCGACAGCAATGATGGTGACACCGTTGCAAAGCTGACTGTGTGCTGAAGATGCCCAGCACATGCTTTCCCTCCTGGCTCTTCGACTGTGGGAGCAGACGGCAACGTTCGTGCTCTACTCACTGTGCTGCTGGGCAGCCGAGAGCAAGCTCCGAAGAGGGTGCATTCAAATGGACCTTTAGGTATGAAAGCGAGGAGACACAGCAATGATGGTGACACCGTTGCAAAGCTGACTGTGTGCTGAAGATGCCCAGCACATGCTTTCCCTCCTGGCTCTTCGACTGTGGGAGCAGACGGCAACGTTCGTGCTCTACTCACTGCTGCTGGGCAGCCGAGAGCAAGCTCCGAAGAGGGGTGCATTCAAATGGACCTTTAGGTATGAAAGCGAGGAGCGACAGCAATGATGGTGACACCGTTGCAAAGCTGACTGTGTGCTGAAGATGCCCAGCACATGCTTTCCCTCCTGGCTCTCCGGCGCTGGGAGCAGAGGCCAGACGTTCGTGCACTACTCACTGTGCTGCTGGGCAGCCTAGAGCAAGCTCGAAGAGGGCGCTTTCAAATGGACTTTTCGGTATGAAAGTGAGGAGCGACAGCAATGATGGTGACACCGTTGCAAAGCTGACTGTGTGCTGAAGATGCCCAGCACATGCTTTCCCTCCTGGCTCTTCGATTGTGGGAGCAGACGGCACTGTTCGTGCTTCACTGTGCTGCTGGGCAGCCGAGAGCAAGCTCTGAAGAGGGTGCATTCAAATGGACCTTTAGGTATGACACTGAGGAGCGACAGCAATGATGGTGACACCGTTGCAAAGCTGACTGTGTGCTGAAGATGCCCAGCACATGCTTTCCCTCCTGGCTCTTCGACTGTGGGAGCAGACGGCAACCGTTCGTGCTCTACTCACTGTGCTGCTGGGCAGCCGAGAGCAAGCTCCGAAGAGGGCGCTTTCAAATGGACCTTTCGGTATGAAAGCGAGGAGCGACAGCAATGATGGTGACACCGTTGCAAAGCTGACTGTGTGCTGAAGATGCCCAGCACATGCTTTCCCTCCTGGCTCTTCGGCTCTGAGAGCAGAGGCCAGACGTTCGTGCTCTACTGACTGTGCTGCTGGGCAGCCAAGAGCAACGAGCAGAGAAGTTGGATTCAAATGAACTTCTCGGTATGAAAGTGAGGAGCGACAGCAATGATGGAGGCACTGTTGCAAGCTGACTGTGTGCAGAAGATTCAGAGCACCAGCTTTCCCTCCTGGCTCTTCGATTGTGGGAGCAGACGGCAACTGTTCGTGCTCTACTCACTGTGCTGCTGGGCAGCCGAGAGCAAGCTCCGAAGAGGGTGCATTCAAATGGACCTTTAGGTATGACACTGAGGAGCGACAGCAATGATGGTGACACCGTTGCAAAGCTGACTGTGTGCTGAAGATGCCCAGCACATGCTTTCCCTCCTGGCTCTTCGGCGCTGGGAGCAGAGGCCAGACGTTCGTGCACTAATCGCTGAGCTTCTGGGCAGCTGAGAAGCAGCTTTGGAGAGGTTGCATTCAAATGTACTTTTAGGTATGAAACCGAGGAGTGACAGCAATAATGGTGACAGCATTGCAAAGCTGACTGTGTGCTGAAGATGCCCCGCACATGCTTTCCCTCCTGGCTCTTCGACTGTGGGAGCAGACGGCAATCCCTAACCCTAACCCTAACCCTAACCCACCCCTAACCCACCCCTGACCCTAACCCTAACCCTAACCCTAACCCTAACCCTACCCCTAACCCTAACCCTAACCCTAAACCTAACCATAACCCTAAGCCTATGATGGTGACACCGTTGCAAAGCTGACTGTGTGCTGAAGATGCCCAGCACATGCTTTCCCTCCTGGCTCTTCGGCTCTGGGAGCAGAGGCCAGACGTTCGTGCTCTAATCGCTGTGCTACTGGGCAGCTCAGAGCAAGCTCCGTAGAGGTTGCATTTGAGTGGACTTTTAGGTATGAAAGCGAGGAGCGACAGCAATGATGGTGACACCGTTGCAAAGCTGACTGTGTGCTGAAGATGCCCAGCACATGCTTTCCCTCCTGGCTCTTCGACTGTGGGAGCAGAGGCAACCGTTGGTGCTCTTCTCACTGTGCTGCTGGGCAGCGAGAGCAAGCTCCGAAGAGGGTGCATTCAAATGGACCTTTAGGTATGAAAGCGAGGAGCGACAGCAATGATGGTGACACCGTTGCAAAGCTGACTGTGTGCTGAAGATGCCCAGCACATGCTTTCCCTCCTGGCTCTTCGACTGTGGGAGCAGACGGCAACGTTCGTGCTCTACTCACTGTGCTGCTGGGCAGCCGAGAGCAAGCTCCGAAGAGGGCGCTTTGAAATGGACCTTTAGGTATGAAACTGAGGAGCGACAGCAATGATGGTGACACCGTTGCAAAGCTGACTGTGTGCTGAAGATGCCCAGCACATGCTTTCCCTCCTGGCTCTTCGACTGTGGGAGCGGTCGGAAGATCTCAGGGCTCTACTCACTGTGCTGCTGGGCAGCCGAGAGCAAGCTCTGAAGAGGGTGCATTCAAATGGACCTTTAGGTATGAAACTGAGGAGCGACAGCAATGATGGTGACACCGTTGCAAAGCTGACTGTGTGCTGAAGATGCCCAGCACATGCTTTCCCTCCTGGCTCTTCGACTGTGGGAGCAGACGGCACCCGTTCGTGCTCTACTCACTGTGCTGCTCGGCAGCCGAGAGCAAGCTCTGAAGAGGGTGCATTCAAATGGACCTTTAGGTATGAAACTGAGGAGCGACAGCAATGATGGTGACACCGTTGCAAAGCTGACTGTGTGCTGAAGATGCCCAGCACATGCTTTCCCTCCTGGCTCTTCGACTGTGGGAGAAGACGGCAACCGTTCGTGCTCTACTCACTGTGCTGCTGGGCAGCCGAGAGCAAGCTCCGAAGAGGGTGCATTCAAATGGACCTTTAGGTATGAAAGCGAGGAGCGACAGCAATGATGGTGACACCGTTGCAAAGCTGACTGTGTGCTGAAGATGCCCAGCACATGCTTTCCCTCCTGGCTCTTCGATCTGTGGGAGCAGACGGCCAACGTTCGTGCTCTACTCACTGTGCTGCTGGGCAGCCGAGAGCAAGCTCTGAAGAGGGTGCATTCAAATGGACCTTTAGGTATGACCCTGAGGAGCGACAGCAATGATGGTGACACCGTTGCAAAGCTGACTGTGTGCTGAAGATGCCCAGCACATGCTTTCCCTCCTGGCTCTTCGGCTGTGGGAGCAGACGGCAACCGTTCGTGCTCTACTCACTGTGCTGCTGGGCAGCCAGAGCAAGCTCCGAAGAGGGTGCATTCAAATGGACCTTTAGGTATGAAACTGAGGAGCGACAGCAATGATGGTGACACCGTTGCAAAGCTGACTGTGTGCTGAAGATGCCCAGCACATGCTTTCCCTCCTGGCTCTTCGACTGTGGGAGCAAAGGCCAGACGTTCGTGCTCTAATCGCTGTGCTACTTGGCAGCCGAGAGCAAGCTCCGAAGAGGTTGCATTCAAATGGACCTTTAGGTATGAAAGCGAGGAGCGACAGCAATGATGGTGACACCGTTGCAAAGCTGACTGTGTGCTGAAGATGCCCAGCACATGCTTTCCCTCCTGGCTCTTCGACTGTGGGAGCAGAGGCCAACGTTCGTGCTCTACTCACTGTGCAGCTGGGCAGCCGAGAGCAAGCTCCGAAGAGGTTGCATTCAAATGGACGTTTAGGTATGAAAGCGAGGAGCGACAGCAATGAAGGTGACACCGTTGCAAAGCGAACTGTGTGCTGAAGATGCCCAGCACATGCTTTCCCTCCTGGCTCTTCGACTGTGGGAGCAGACGGCAACCGTTCGTACTCTACTCCCTGTGCTGCTGGGCAGCCGAGAGCAAGCCCGAAGACCCTGCATTCAAATGGACCTTTAGGTAACCGAGGAGCGACAGCAATGATGGTGACACCGTTGCAAAGCTGACTGTGTGCTGAAGATGCCCAGCACATGCTTTCCCTCCTGGCTCTTCGGACTGTGGGAGCAGACGGCAACGTTCGTGCTCTACTCACTGTGCTGCTGGGCAGCCGAGAGCAAGCTCCGAAGAGGGTGCATTCAAATGGACCTTTAGGTATGAAAGCTGAGGAGCGACAGCAATGATGGTGACACCGTTGCAAAGCTGACTGTGTGCTGAAGATGCCCAGCACATGCTTTCCCTCCTGGCTCTTCGACTGTGGGAGCAGACGCCAGACGTTCGTGCTCTACTAACTGTGCTGCTGGGCAGCCGAGAGCAAGCTCCGGAGAGGGTGCATTCAAATGGACCTTTAGGTATGAAAGCGAGGAGCGACAGCAATGATGGTGACACCGTTGCAAAGCTGACTGTGTGCTGAAGATGCCCAGCACATGCTTTCCCTCCTGGCTCTTCGGCTCTGGGAGCAGAGGCCAGACGTTCGTGCTCTTCTGACTGTGCTGCTGGGCAGCCACGAGCAAGCTCCGTAGTGGGTGCATTCAAATGGCCCTTTAGGTATGAAAGCGAGGAGCGACAGCAATGATGGTGACACCGTTGCAAAGCTGACTGTGTGCTGAAGATGCCCAGCACATGCTTTCCCTCCTGGCTCTTCGACTGTGGGAGCAGACGGCAACCGTTCGTGCTCTACTCACTGTGCTGCTGGGCAGCCGAGAGCAAGCTCCGAAGAGGGTGCATTCAAATGGACCTTTAGGTATGAAAGCGAGGAGCGACAGCAATGATGGTGACACCGTTGCAAAGCTGACTGTGTGCTGAAGATGCCCAGCACATGCTTTCCCTCCTGGCTCTTCGCCGCTGGGAGCAGAGGCCAGACGTTCGTGCTCTACTCACTGTGCTGCTGGGCAGCCGAGAGCAAGCTCCGAGAGAGGGTTGCATTCAAATGGACCTTTAGGTATGAAAGCGAGGAGCGACAGCAATGATGGTGACACCGTTGCAAAGCTGACTGTGTGCTGAAGATGCCCAGCACATGCTTTCCCTCCTGGCTCTTCGGCTCTGGGAGCAGAGGCCAGACGTTCGTGCTCTACTCACTGTGCTGCTGGGCAGCCGAGAGCAAGCTCCTAGAGGGTGCAGTCAAATGGAACGTAAGGTATGAAAGCGAGGAGCGACAGCAATGATGGTGACACCGTTGCAAAGCTGACTGTGTGCTGAAGATGCCCAGCACATGCTTTCCCTCCTGGCTCTTCGACTGTGGGAGCAGACGGCAACGTTCGTGCTCTACTCACTGTGCTGCTGGGCAGCCGAGAGCAAGCTCTGAAGAGGGTGCATTCAAATGGACCTTTAGGTATGAACTGAGGAGCGACAGCAATGATGGTGACACCGTTGCAAAGCTGACTGTGTGCTGAAGATGCCCAGCCAATGCTTTCCCTCCTGGCTCTTCGACTGTGGGAGCAGACGGCAACCGTTCGTGCTCTACTCACTGTGCTGCTGGGCAGCCGAGAGCAAGCTCCGAAGAGGGTGCATTCAAATGGACCTTTCGGTATGAAAGCGAGGAGCGACAGCAATGATGGTGACACCGTTGCAAAGCTGACTGTGTGCTGAAGATGCCCAGCACATGCTTTCCCTCCTGGCTCTTCGGCTCTGAGAGCAGAGGCCAGACGTTCGTGCTCTACTGACTGTGCTGCTGGGCAGCCAAGAGCAACGAGCAGAGAAGTTGGATTCAAATGAACTTCTCGGTATGAAAGTGAGGAGCGACAGCAATGATGGAGGCACTGTTGCAAAGCTGACTGTGTGCAGAAGATTCAGAGCACCAGCTTTCCCTCCTGGCTCTTCGATTGTGGGAGCAGACGGCAACTGTTCGTGCTCTACTCACTGTGCTGCTGGGCAGCCGAGAGCAAGCTCTGAAGAGGGTGCATTCAAATGGACCTTTAGGTATGACACTGAGGAGCGACAGCAATGATGGTGACACCGTTGCAAAGCTGACTGTGTGCTGAAGATGCCCAGCACATGCTTTCCCTCCTGGCTCTTCGACTGTGGGAGCAGACGGCAACCGTTCGTGCTCTACTCACTGTGCTGCTGGGCAGCCGAGAGCAAGCTCCGAAGAGGGCGCTTTCAAATGGACCTTTCGGTATGAAAGCGAGGAGCGACAGCAATGATGGTGACACCGTTGCAAAGCTGACTGTGTGCTGAAGATGCCCAGCACATGCTTTCCCTCCTGGCTCTTCGGCTCTGAGAGCAGAGGCCAGACGTTCGTGCTCTACTGACTGTGCTGCTGGGCAGCCAAGAGCAACGAGCAGAGAAGTTGGATTCAAATGAACTTCTCGGTATGAAAGTGAGGAGCGACAGCAATGATGGAGGCACTGTTGCAAAGCTGACTGTGTGCAGAAGATTCAGAGCACCAGCTTTCCCTCCTGGCTCTTCGATTGTGGGAGCAGACGGCAACTGTTCGTGCTCTACTCACTGTGCTGCTGGGCAGCCGAGAGCAAGCTCCGAAGAGGGTGCATTCAAATGGACCTTTAGGTATGACACTGAGGAGCGACAGCAATGATGGTGACACCGTTGCAAAGCTGACTGTGTGCTGAAGATGCCCAGCACATGCTTTCCCTCCTGGCTCTTCGGCGCTGGGAGCAGAGGCAGCTGACTGTGTGCTGAAGATGCCCAGCACATGCTTTCCCTCCTGGCTCTTCGACTGTGGGAGCAGACGGCAACCGTTCGTGCTCTACTCACTGTGCTGCTGGGCAGCCGAGAGCAAGCTCCGAAGAGGGTGCATTCAAATGGACCTTTCGGTATGAAAGCGAGGAGCGACAGCAATGATGGTGACACCGTTGCAAAGCTGACTGTGTGCTGAAGATGCCCAGCACATGCTTTCCCTCCTGGCTCTTCGACTGTGGGAGCAGACGGCAACCGGTCGTGCTCTACTCACTGTGCTGCTGGGCAGCCGAGAGCAAGCTCCGAAGAGGGCGCTTTCAAATGGACCTTTCGGTATGAAAGCCGAGAGCAAGCTTCGGAGAGGTTGCATTCAAATGGACTTTTAAGTATGAAAGCGAGGAGCGACAGCAATGATGGTGACACCGTTGCAAAGCTGACTGTGTGCTGAAGATGCCCAGCACATGCTTTCCCTCCTGGCTCTTCGCCTCTGGGAGCAGAGGCCAGACGTTCGTGCTCTAATCGCTGTGCTGCTGGGCAGCCGAGAGCAAGCTCCGTGGAGAGGTTGCATTCAAATGGACTTTTAGGTATGAAAGCGAGGAGCGACAGCAATGATGGTGACACCGTTGCAAAGCTGACTGTGTGCTGAAGATGCCCAGCACATGCTTTCCCTCCTGGCTCTTCGACTGTGGGAGCAGACGGCTACCTTTCGTGCTCTACTCACTGTGCTGCTGGGCAGCCGAGAGCAAGCTCCGAAGAGGGTGCATTCAAATGGACCTTTAGGTATGAAAGCGAGGAGCGACAGCAATGATGGTGACACCGTTGCAAAGCTGACTGTGTGCTGAAGATGCCCAGCACATGCTTTCCCTCCTGGCTCTTCGGCTCTGGGAGCAGAGGCCAGACGTTCGTGCTCTACTCACTGTGCTGCTGGGCAGCCGAGAGCAAGCTCAGAGAGGTTGCATTCAAATGGACTTTTAGGTATGAAAGTGAGGAGCGACAGCAATGATGGTGACACCGTTGCAAAGCTGACTGTGTGCTGAAGATGCCCAGCACATGCTTTCCCTCCTGGCTCTTCGATTGTGGGAGCAGACGGCAACGTTCGTGCTCTACTCACTGTGCTGCTGGGCAGCCGAGAGCAAGCTCTGAAGAGGGTGCATTCAAATGGACCTTTAGGTATGAAACTGAGGAGCGACAGCAATGATGGTGACACCGTTGCAAAGCTGACTGTGTGCTGAAGATGCCCAGCACATGCTTTCCCTCCTGGCTCTTCGACTGTGGGAGCAGACGTTAACCGTTCGTGCTCTACTCACTGTGCTGCTGGGCAGCCGAGAGCAAGCTCCGAAGAGGTTGCATTAATGGACCTTTAGGTATGAAAGTGAGGAGCGACAGCAATGATGGTGACACCGTTGCAAAGCTAACTGTGTGCTGAAGATGCCCAGCACATGCTTTCCCTCCTGGCTCTTCGACTGTGGGAGCAGACGGCAAACGTTCGTGCTCTACTCACTGAGCTGCTGGGCAGCCGAGAGCAAGCTCCGAAGAGGGTGCATTCAAATGGACCTTTCGGTATGAAAGTGAGGAGCGACAGCAATGATGGTGACACCGTTGCAAAGCTGACTGTGTGCTGAAGATGCCCAGCACATGCTTTCCCTCCTGGCTCTTCGATTGTGGGAGCAGACGGCAACTGTTCGTGCTCTACTCACTGTGCTGCTGGGCAGCCGAGAGCAAGCTCTGACGACTGTGGGAGCAGACGGCAACCGTTCGTGCTCTACTCACTGTGCTGCTGGGCAGCCGAGAGCAAGCTCCGAAGGGGTTGCATTCAAATGGACCTTTAGGTATGAAAGCGAGGAGCGACAGCAATGATGGTGACACCGTTGCAAAGCTGACTGTGTGCTGAAGATGCCCAGCACATGCTTTCCCTCCTGGCTCTTCGGCTCTGGGAGCAGAGGCCAACTGTTCGTGCTCTACTCACTGTGCTGCTGGGCAGCCAAGAGCAAGCACCAGAGAGGGTGCATTCAAATGAACTTTTAGGTATGAAACTGAGGAGCGACAGCAATGATGGTGGCACTGTTGCAAAGCTGACTGTGTGCAGAAGATTCAGAGCCCCAGCTTTCCCTCCTGGCTCTTCGATTGTGGGAGCAGACGGCAACTGTTCGTGCTCTACTCACTGTGCTGCTGGGCAGCTGAGAGACACCACCTGAGAATTTGGATTCAAATGGACTTTTAGGTATGAAACCGAGGAGAGACTGCAATGATGGTGACCCCGTTGCAAAGCTGCTTGTGTGCTGAAGAAGCAGCACTAGCTTTCCCTGCTGCTCCTTCTGCCGTGTGAGCAGATGCCACTGTTCATTCTGTGCTGACTGTGTTGCTGCGCAGCAGAGAGCAGGCTCTGGACTGATTCCATTCAAATGCTTTTCCTGTATGAATGTGAGCAGTGAAAGCAACGATGGAGGCACCAATGTAAAGGTGATTGTGTGCTGAACAGGTCCAGCACCAGCTTTCAATCCTGGCTCTTCTGCTGTGGGAGCAGAGGCCAAACGTTCGTGCTGTACTCACTGTGCTGCTGGGCAGCTGAGAGACACCACCTGAGAATTTGGATTCAAATGGACTTTTAGGTATGAAACCGAGGAGAGACTGCAATGATGGTGACCCCGTTGCAAAGCTGCTTGTGTGCTGAAGGGACCCAGCACTAGTTTTCCCTGCTGGTCCTTCTGCCGTGTGAGCAGATGCCACTGTTCATTCTGTGCTGACTGTGTTGCTGCGCAGCAGATAGCCGGCTCTGGACTGATTCCATTCAAATGCTTTTCCTGTATGAAAGTGAGCAGTGAAAGCAACGATGGAGGCACCAATGTAAAGGTGATTGTGTGCTGAACAGGTCCAGCACCAGCTTTCAATCCTGGCTCTTCTGCTGTGGGAGCAGAGGCCAAACGTTCGTGCTGTACTCACTGTGCTGCTGGGCAGCTGAGAGACACCACCTGAGAATTTGGATTCAAATGGACTTTTAGGTATGAAACCGAGGAGAGACTGCAATGATGGTGACCCCGTTGCAAAGCTGCTTGTGTGCTGAAGAAGCAGAGCACTAGCTTTCCCTGCTGCTCCTTCTGCCGTGTGAGCAGATGCCACTGTTCATTCTGTGCTGACTGTGTTGCTGCGCAGCAGCGAGCAGGCTCTGGACTGATTCCATTCAAATGCTTTTCCTGTATGAAAGTGAGCTGTGAAAGCAGCGATGGAGGTACAGATGCAAAGGTGATTGTGTGCTGAACAGGTCCAGCACCAGCTTTCAATCCTGGCTCTTCTGCTGTGGGAGCAGAGGCCAAACGTTCGTGCTGTACTCACTGTGCTGCTGGGCAGCTGAGAGACACCACCTGAGAATTTGGATTCAAATGGACTTTTAGGTATGAAACCGAGGAGAGACTGCAATGATGGTGACCCCGTTGCAAAGCTGCTTGTGTGCTGAAGAAGCAGAGCACTAGCTTTCCCTGCTGCTCCTTCTGCCGTGTGAGCAGATGCCACTGTTCATTCTGTGCTGACTGTGTTGCTGCGCAGCAGAGAGCAGGCTCTGGACTGATTCCATTCAAATGCTTTTCCTGTATGAATGTGAGCAGTGAAAGCAACGATGGAGGCACCAATGTAAAGGTGATTGTGTGCTGAACAGGTCCAGCACCAGCTTTCAATCCTGGCTCTTCTGCTGTGGGAGCAGAGGCCAAAGCTGAGACACCACCTGAGAATTTGGATTCAAATGGACTTTTAGGTATGAAACCGAGGAGAGACTGCAATGATGGTGACCCCGTTGCAAAGCTGCTTGTGTGCTGAAGAAGCAGAGCACTAGCTTTCCCTGCTGCTCCTTCTGCCGTGTGAGCAGATGCCACTGTTCATTCTGTGCTGACTGTGTTGCTGCGCAGCAGAGAGCAGGCTCTGGACTGATTCCATTCAAATGCTTTTCCTGTATGAAAGTGAGCAGTGAAAGCAACGATGGAGGCACCAATGTAAAAGGGATTGTGTGCTGAACAGGTCCAGCACCAGCTTTCAATCCTGGCTCTTCTGCTGTGGGAGCAGAGGCCAAACGTTCGTGCTGTACTCACTGTGCTGCTGGGCAGCTGAGAGACACCACCTGAGAATTTGGATTCAAATGGACTTTTAGGTATGAAACCGAGGAGAGACTGCAATGATGGTGACCCCGTTGCAAAGCTGCTTGTGTGCTGAAGAAGCAGAGCACTAGCTTTCCCTGCTGCTCCTTCTGCCGTGTGAGCAGATGCCACTGTTCATTCTGTGCTGACTGTGTACTCACTGTGCTGCTGGGCAGCTGAGAGACACCACCTGAGAATTTGGATTCAAATGGACTTTTAGGTATGAAACCGAGGAGAGACTGCAATGATGGTGACCCCGTTGCAAAGCTGCTTGTGTGCTGAAGAAGCAGAGCACTAGCTTTCCCTGCTGCTCCTTCTGCCGTGTGAGCAGATGCCACTGTTCATTCTGTGCTGACTGTGTTGCTGCGCAGCAGTGAGCAGGCTCTGGACGGATTCTATTCAAATGCTTTTCCTGTATGAGTGTGAGCAGTGAAAGCAACGATGGAGGCACCAATGTAAAGGGGATTGTGTGCTTGTTCATTCTGTGCTGACTGTGTTGCTGCGCAGCAGAGAGCAGGCTCTGGACTGATTCCATTCAAATGCTTTTCCTGTATGAAAGTGAGCAGTGAAAGCAACGATGGAGGCACCAATGTAAAAGGGATTGTGTGCTGAACAGGTCCAGCACCAGCTTTCAATCCTGGCTCTTCTGCTGTGGGAGCAGAGGCCAAACGTTCGTGCTGTACTCACTGTGCTGCTGGGCAGCTGAGAGACACCACCTGAGATTCGGATTCAAATGGACTTTTAGGTATGAAACCGAGGAGAGACTGCAATGATGGTGACCCCGTTGCAAAGCTGCTTGTGTGCTGAAGAAGCAGAGCACTAGCTTTCCCTGCTGCTCCTTCTGCCGTGTGAGCAGATGCCACTGTTCATTCTGTGCTGACTGTGTTGCTGCGCAGCAGAGAGCAGGCTCTGGACTGATTCCATTCAAATGCTTTTCCTGTATGAATGTGAGCAGTGAAAGCAACGATGGAGGCACCAATGTAAAGGGGATTGTGTGCTGAACAGGTCCAGCACCAGCTTTCAATCCTGGCTCTTCTGCTGTGGGAGCAGAGGCCAAACGTTCGTGCTGTACTCACTGTGCTGCTGGGCAGCTGAGAGACACCACCTGAGAATTTGGATTCAAATGGACTTTTAGGTATGAAACCGAGGAGAGACTGCAATGATGGTGACCCCGTTGCAAAGCTGCTTGTGTGCTGAAGAAGCAGAGCACTAGCTTTCCCTGCTGCTCCTTCTGCCGTGTGAGCAGATGCCACTGTTCATTCTGTGCTGACTGTGTTGCTGCGCAGCAGAGAGCAGGCTCTGGACTGATTCCATTCAAATGCTTTTCCTGTATGAAAGTGAGCAGTGAAAGCAACGATGGAGGCACCACTGTAAAGGGGATTGTGTGCTGAACAGGTCCAGCACCAGCTTTCAATCCTGGCTCTTCTGCTGTGGGAGCAGAGGCCAAACGTTCGTGCTGTACTCACTGTGCTGCTGGGCAGCTGAGAGACACCACCTGAGAATTTGGATTCAAATGGACTTTTAGGTATGAAACCGAGGAGAGACTGCAATGATGGTGACCCCGTTGCAAAGCTGCTTGTGTGCTGAAGAAGCAGAGCACTAGCTTCCCTGCTGCTCCTTCTGCCGTGTGAGCAGATGCCACTGTTCATTCTGTGCTGACTGTGTTGCTGCGCAGCAGAGAGCAGGCTCTGGACTGATTCCATTCAAATGCTTTTCCTGTATGAAAGTGAGCAGTGAAAGCAACGATGGAGGCACCAATGTAAAAGGGATTGTGTGCTGAACAGGTCCAGCACCAGCTTTCAATCCTGGCTCTTCTGCTGTGGGAGCAGAGGCCAAACGTTCGTGCTGTACTCACTGTGCTGCTGGGCAGCTGAGAGACACCACCTGAGAATTTGGATTCAAATGGACTTTTAGGTATGAAACCGAGGAGAGACTGCAATGATGGTGACCCCGTTGCAAAGCTGCTTGTGTGCTGAAGAAGCAGAGCACTAGCTTTCCCTGCTGGTCCTTCTGTCGTGCTGTACTCACTGTGCTGCTGGGCAGCTGAGAGACACCACCTGAGAATTTGGATTCAAATGGACTTTTAGGTATGAAACCGAGGAGAGACTGCAATGATGGTGACCCCGTTGCAAAGCTGCTTGTGTGCTGAAGAAGCAGAGCACTAGCTTTCCCTGCTGGTCCTTCTGCCGTGTGAGCAGATGCCACTGTTCATTCTGTGCTGACTGTGTTGCTGCGCAGCAGAGAGCAGGCTCTGGACTGATTCCATTCAAATGCTTTTCCTGTATGAAAGTGAGCAGTGAAAGCAACGATGGAGGCACCAATGTAAAGGGGATTGTGTGCTGAACAGGTCCAGCACCAGCTTTCAATCCTGGCTCTTCTGCTGTGGGAGCAGAGGCCAAACGTTCGTGCTGTACTCACTGTGCTGCTGGGCAGCTGAGAGACACCACCTGAGAATTTGGATTCAAATGGACTTTTTACGTATGAAACCGAGGAGAGACTGCAATGATGGTGACCCCGTTGCAAAGCTGCTTGTGTGCTGAAGAAGCAGAGCACTAGCTTTCCCTGCTGGTCCTTCTGCCGTGTGAGCAGATGCCACTGTTCATTCTGTGCTGACTGTGTTGCTGCGCAGCAGAGAGCAGGCTCTGGACTGATTCCATTCAAATGCTTTTCCTGTATGAAAGTGAGCAGTGAAAGCAACGATGGAGGCACCAATGTAAAGGGATTGTGTGCTGAACAGGTCCAGCACCAGCTTTCAATCCTGGCTCTTCTGCTGTGGGAGCAGAGGCCAAACGTTCGTGCTGTACTCACTGTGCTGCTGGGCAGCTGAGAGACACCACCTGAGAATTTGGATTCAAATGGACTTTTAGGTATGAAACCGAGGAGAGACTGCAATGATGGTGACCCCGTTGCAAAGCTGCTTGTGTGCTGAAGAAGCAGACCACTAGCTTTCCCTGCTGCTCCTTCTGCCGTGTGAGCAGATGCCACTGTTCATTCTGTGCTGACTGTGTTGCTGCGCAGCAGAGAGCAGGCTCTGGACTGATTCCATTCAAATGCTTTTCCTGTATGAAAGTGAGCAGTGAAAGCAACGATGGAGGCACCAATGTAAAGGGGATTGTGTGCTGAACAGGTCCAGCACCAGCTTTCAATCCTGGCTCTTCTGCTGTGGGAGCAGAGGCCAAACGTTCGTGCTGTACTCACTGTGCTGCTGGGCAGCTGAGAGACACCACCTGAGAATTTGGATTCAAATGGACTTTTAGGTATGAAACCGAGGAGAGACTGCAATGATGGTGACCCTGTTGCAAAGCTGCTTGTGTGCTGAAGAAGCCCAGCACTAGCTTTCCCTGCTGCTCCTTCTGCCGTGTGAGCAGATGCCACTGTTCATTCTGTGCTGACTGTGTTGCTGCGCAGCAGAGAGCAGGCTCTGGACTGATTCCATTCAAATGCTTTTCCTGTATGAAAGTGAGCAGTTGCACCAATGTAAAGGTGATTGTGTGCTGAACAGGTCCAGCACCAGCTTTCAATCCTGGCTCTTCTGCTGTGGGAGCAGAGGCCAAACGTTCGTGCTGTACTCACTGTGCTGCTGGGCAGCTGAGAGACACCACCTGAGAATTTGGATTCAAATGGACTTTTAGGTATGAAACCGAGGAGAGACTGCAATGATGGTGACCCCGTTGCAAAGCTGCTTGTGTGCTGAAGAAGCAGAGCACTAGCAGCTTTCCAACGGGGTCACCATCATTGCAATCTCTCCTCGGTTTCATACCTAAAAGTCCATTTGAATCCGAATTCTCAGGTGGTGTCTCTCAGCTGCCCAGCAGCACAGTGAGTACATCATGAACATTTGGACTCTGCTCCCACAGCAGAAGAGCCAGGATTGAAAGCTGGTGCTGGACCTGTTCAGCACACAATCACCTTTACATTGGTGCCTCCATCGTTGCTTTCACTGCTCACTTTCATACAGGAAAAGCATTTGAATGGAATCAGTCCAGAGTCTGCTCTCTGCTGCGCAGCAACACAGTCAGCACAGAATGAACAGTGGCATCTGCTCCCACGGCAGAAGGACCAGCAGGGAAAGCTAGTGCTGGGTCTCTTCAGCACACAAGCAGCTTTGCAACGGGGTCACCATCATTGCAGTCTCTCCTCGGTTTCATACCTAAAAGTCCATTTGAATCCAAATTCTCAGGTGGTCTCTCTCAGCTGCCCAGCAGCACAGTGAGTACAGCACGAACGTTTGGCCTCTGCTCCCACAGCAGAAGAGCCAGGATTGAAAGCTGGTGCTGGACCTGTTCAGCACACAATCACCTTTACATTGGTGCCTCCATCGTTGCTTTCACTGCTCACTTTCATACAGGAAAAGCATTTGAATGGAATCAGTCCAGAGCCTGCTCTCTGCTGCGCAGCAACACAGTCAGCACAGAATGAACAGTGGCATCTGCTCACACGGCAGAAGGACCAGCAGGAAAAGCTAGTGCTGTGTCTCTTCAGCACACAAGCAGCTTTGCAACGGGGTCACCATCATTGCAGTCTCTCCTCGGTTTCATACCTAAAAGTCCATTTGAATCCAAATTCTCAGGTGGTGTCTCTCAGCTGCCCAGCAGCACAGTGAGTACAGCACGAACGTTTGGCCTCTGCTCCCACAGCAGAAGAGCCAGGATTGAAAGCTGGTGCTGGACCTGTTCAGCACACAATCCCCTTTACATTGGTGCCTCCATCGTTGCTTTCACTGCTCACTTTCATACAGGAAAAGCATTTGAATGGAATCAGTCCAGAGCCTGCTCTCTGCTGCGCAGCAACACAGTCAGCACAGAATGAACAGTGGCATCTGCTCCCACGGCAGAAGGACCAGCAGGGAAAGCTAGTGCTGGGCCTCTTCAGCACACAAGCAGCTTTGCAACGGGGTCACCATCATTGCAGTCTCTCCTCGGTTTCATACCTAAAAGTCCATTTGAATCCAAATTCTCAGGTGGTCTCTCTCAGCTGCCCAGCAGCACAGTGAGTACAGCACGAACGTTTGGCCTCTGCTCCCACAGCAGAAGAGCCAGGATTGAAAGCTGGTGCTGGACCTGTTCAGCACACAATCACCTTTACATTGGTGCCTCCATCGTTGCTTTCACTGCTCACTTTCATACAGGAAAAGCATTTGAATGGAATCAGTCCAGAGCCTGCTCTCTGCTGCGCAGCAACACAGTCAGCACAGAATGAACAGTGGCATCTGCTCACACGGCAGAAGGACCAGCAGGGAAAGCTAGTGCTGGGCCTCTTCAGCACACAAGCAGCTTTGCAACGGTGTCACCATCATTGCAGTCTCTCCTCGGTTTCATACCTAAAAGTCCATTTGAATCCAAATTCTCAGGTGGTGTCTCTCAGCTGCCCAGCAGCACAGTGAGTACAGCACGAACGTTTGGCCTCTGCTCCCACAGCAGAAGAGCCAGGATTGAAAGCTGGTGCTGGACCTGTTCAGCACACAATCACCTTTACATTGGTGCCTCCATCGTTGCTTTCACTGCTCACTTTCATACAGGAAAAGCATTTGAATGGAATCAGTCCAGAGCCTGCTCTCTGCTGCGCAGCAACACAGTCAGCACAGAATGAACAGTGGCATCTGCTCACACGGCAGAAGGACCAGCAGGGAAAGCTAGTGCTGTGTCTCTTCAGCACACAAGCAGCTTTGCAACGGGGTCACCATCATTGCAGTCTCTCCTCGGTTTCATACCTAAAAGTCCATTTGAATCCAAATTCTCAGGTGGTCTCTCTCAGCTGCCCAGCAGCACAGTGAGTACAGCACGAACGTTTGGCCTCTGCTCCCACAGCAGAAGAGCCAGGATTGAAAGCTGGTGCTGGACCTGTTCAGCACACAATCACCTTTACATTGGTGCCTCCATCGTTGCTTTCACTGCTCACTTTCATACAGGAAAAGCATTTGAATGGAATCAGTCCAGAGCCTGCTCCCTGCTGGCAGCAACACAGCACAGAATGAACAGTGGCATCTGCTCACACGGCAGAAGGACCAGCAGGGAAATCTAGTGCTCTGCTTCTTCAGCACACAAGCAGCTTTGCAACGGGGTCACCATCATTGCAGTCTCTCCTCGGTTTCATACCTAAAAGTCCATTTGAATCCAAATTCTCAGGTGGTCTCTCTCAGCTGCCCAGCAGCACAGTGAGTACAGCACGAACGTTTGGCCTCTGCTCCCACAGCAGAAGAGCCAGGATTGAAAGCTGGTGCTGGACCTGTTCAGCACACAATCACCTTTACATTGGTGCCTCCATCGTTGCTTTCACTGCTCACTTTCATACAGGAAAAGCATTTGAATGGAATCAGTCCAGAGCCTGCTCTCTGCTGCGCAGCAACACAGTCAGCACAGAATGAACAGTGGCATCTGCTCACACGGCAGAAGGACCAGCAGGGAAAGCTAGTGCTGTGCCTCTTCAGCACACAAGCAGCTTTGCAACGGGGTCACCATCATTGCAGTCTCTCCTCGGTTTCATACCTAAAAGTCCATTTGAATCCAAATTCTCAGGTGGTGTCTCTCAGCTGCCCAGCAGCACAGTGAGTACAGCACGAACGTTTGGCCTCTGCTCCCACAGCAGAAGAGCCAGGATTGAAAGCTGGTGCTGGACCTGTTCAGCACACAATCACCTTTACATTGGTGCCTCCATCGTTGCTTTCACTGCTCACTTTCATACAGGAAAAGCATTTGAATGGAATCAGTCCAGAGCCTGCTCTCTGCTGCGCAGCAACACAGTCAGCACAGAATGAACAGTGGCATCTGCTCACAGCAAAAGGACCAGCAGGGAAAGCTAGTGCTGGGCCTCTTCAGCACACAAGCAGCTTTGCAACGGTGTCACCATCATTGCAGTCTCTCCTCGGTTTCATACCTAAAAGTCCATTTGAATCCAAATTCTCAGGTGGTGTCTCTCAGCTGCCCAGCAGCACAGTGAGTACAGCACGAACGTTTGGCCTCTGCTCCCACAGCAGAAGAGCCAGGATTGAAAGCTGGTGCTGGACCTGTTCAGCACACAATCACCTTTACATTGGTGCCTCCATCGTTGCTTTCACTGCTCACTTTCATACAGGAAAAGCATTTGAATGGAATCAGTCCAGAGCCTGCTCTCTGCTGCGCAGCAACACAGTCAGCACAGAATGAACAGTGGCATCTGCTCCCACGGCAGAAGGACCAGCAGGGAAAGCTAGTGCTGGGACTCTTCAGCACACAAGCAGCTTTGCAACGGTGTCACCATCATTGCAGTCTCTCCTCGGTTTCATACCTAAAAGTCCATTTGAATCCAAATTCTCAGGTGGTGTCTCAGCTGCCCAGCAGCACAGTGAGTACAGCACGAATGTTTGGCCTCTGCTCCCACAGCAGAAGAGCCAGGATTGAAAGCTGGTGCTGGACCTGTTCAGCACACAATCACCTTTACATTGGTGCCTCCATCGTTGCTTTCACTGCTCACTTTCATACAGGAAAAGCATTTGAATGGAATCAGTCCAGAGCCTGCTCTCTGCTGCGCAGCAACACAGTCAGCACAGAATGAACAGTGGCATCTGCTCCCACGGCAGAAGGACCAGCAGGGAAAGCTAGTGCTGGGACTCTTCAGCACACAAGCAGCTTTGCAACGGTGTCACCATCATTGCAGTCTCTCCTCGGTTTCATACCTAAAAGTCCATTTGAATCCAAATTCTCAGGTGGTCTCTCTCAGCTGCCCAGCAGCACAGTGAGTACAGCACGAACGTTTGGCCTCTGCTCCCACAGCAGAAGAGCCAGGATTGAAAGCTGGTGCTGGACCTGTTCAGCACACAATCACCTTTACATTGGTGCCTCCATCGTTGCTTTCACTGCTCACTTTCATACAGGAAAAGCATTTGAATGGAATCAGTCCAGAGCCTGCTCTCTGCTGGCAGCAACACAGTCAGCACAGAATGAACAGTGGCATCTGCTCCCACAGCAGAAGGACCAGCAGGGAAAGCTAGTGCTGGGCCTCTTCAGCACACAAGCAGCTTTGCAACGGTGTCACCATCATTGCAGTCTCTCCTCGGTTTCATACCTAAAAGTCCATTTGAATCCAAATTCTCAGGTGGTCTCTCTCAGCTGCCCAGCAGCACAGTGAGTACAGCACGAACGTTTGGCCTCTGCTCCCACAGCAGAAGAGCCAGGATTGAAAGCTGGTGCTGGACCTGTTCAGCACACAATCACCTTTACATTGGTGCCTCCATCGTTGCTTTCACTGCTCACTTTCATACAGGAAAAGCATTTGAATGGAATCAGTCCAGAGCCTGCTCTCTGCTGCGCAGCAACACAGTCAGCACAGAATGAACAGTGGCATCTGCTCCCACGGCAGAAGGACCAGCAGGGAAAGCTAGTGCTGGGCCTCTTCAGCACACAAGCAGCTTTGCAACGGTGTCACCATCATTGCAGTCTCTCCTCGGTTTCATACCTAAAAGTCCATTTGAATCCAAATTCTCAGGTGGTATCTCTCAGCTGCCCAGCAGCACAGTGAGTACAGCACGAACGTTTGGCCTCTGCTCCCACAGCAGAAGAGCCAGGATTGAAAGCTTGTGCTGGACCTGTTCAGCACACAATCACCTTTACATTGGTGCCTCCATCGTTGCTTTCACTGCTCACATTCATCCAGGAAAAGCATTTGAATGGAATCAGTCCAGAGCCTGCTCTCTGCTGCGCAGCAACTCAGTCAGCACAGAATGAACAGTGGCATCTGCTCCCACGGCAGAAGGACCAGCAGGGAAAGCTAGTGCTGGGCCTCTTCAGCACACAAGCTGCTTTGCAACGGTGACACCATCATTGCAGTCTCTCCTCGGTTTCATACCTAAAAGTCCATTTGAATCCGAATTCTCAGGTGGTGTCTCTCAGCTGCCCAGCAGCACAGTGAGTACAGCACGAACGTTTGGCCTCTGCTAACACAGCAGAAGAGCCACGATTTAAAGCTGGTGTTGGGCCTGTTCAGCACACAATCACCTCTGCATCGGTGCCTCCATCATTGCTTTCACTGCTCACTTTCATACAGGAAAAGCATTTGAATGGAATCAGTCCAGAGCCTGCTCTCTGCTGCACAGCAACACAGTCAGCACAGAATGAACAGTGGCATCTGCTCCCACAGCAGAAGGACCAGCAGGGAAAGCTAGTGCTTGGCCTCTTCAGCACACAGTCAGCTTTGCAACGGTGTCACCATCATTGCAGTCTCTCCTCGGTTTCATACCTAAAAGTCCATTTGAATCCAAATTCTCAGCTGCTCTCTCTCAGCTGCCCAGCAGCACAGTGAGTACAGCACTAACCCTAACCCTAACCCTACCCCTAACCCTAACCCTAACCCTAAACCTAACCCTAACCCTAACCCTAACCCTAAACCCTAACCCTAACCCTAACCCCTACCCCTAACCCCTAACCCTAACCCTAACCCTAACCCTCACCCTAACCCTAAGCTTTCACCAGCTTTCCCTCCTGGCTCTTCGATTGTGGGAGCAGACGGCAACTGTTCGTGCTCTACTCACTGTGCAGCTGGGCAGCCGAGAGCAAGCTCCGAAGAGGGTGCATTCAAATGGACCTTTAGGTATGAAAGCGAGGAGCGACAGCAATGATGGTGACACCGTTGCAAAGCTGACTGTGTGCTGAGGATGCCCAGCACATGCTTTCCCTCCTGGCTCTTCGGATCTGGGAGCAGAAGCCAGACGTTCGTGCACTAATCGTTCTGCCCCTGGGCAGCCGAGAACAAGCTTCGGAGAGGTTGCACTCAAATGGACTTTTAAGTATGAAAGCGAGGAGCGACAGCAATGATGGTGACACCGTTGCAAAGCTGACTGTGTGCTGAAGATGCGCAGCACATGCTTTCCCTCCTGGCTCTTCGGCTCTGGGAGCAGAGGCCAGACGTTCGTGCTCTAATCGCTGTGCTACTTGGCAGCTCAGAGCTAGCTCCGTAGAGGTTGCATTCGAGTGAACTTTTAGGTATGAAACCGAGGAGCGACAGCAATGATGGTGACACCGTTGCAAAGCTAACTGTGTGCTGAAGATGCCCAGCACATGCTTTCCCTCCTGGCTCTTCGACTGTGGGAGCAGACGGCAACCGTTCGTGCTCTACACACTGTGCTGCTGGGCAGCCGAGAACAAGCTCCGAAGAGGGTGCATTCAAATGGACCTTTAGGTATGAAAGCGAGGAGCGACAGCAATGATGGTGACACCGTTGCAAAGCTGACTGTGTGCTGAAGATGCCTAGCACATGCTTTCCCTCCTGGCTCTTCGGCTCTGAGAGCAGAGGCCAGACGTTCATGCACTAATCACTGTGCCCCTGGGCAGCCGAGAACAAGCTTTGGAGACGTTGCATTCAAATGGACTTTTACATATGAAACCGAGGAGCGACAGCAATGACGGTGACACCGTTGCAAAGCTGACTGTGTGCTGAAGATGCCCAGCACATGCTTTCCCTCCGGGCTCTTCGGCTCTGGGAGCAGAGGCCAGACGTTCATGCTCTACTGACTGTGCTGCTGGGCAGCCAAGAGCAACGAGCAGAGAAGTTGGATTCAAATGAACTTCTAGGTATGAAAGTGAGGAGCGACAGCAATGATGGACGCACTGGGTCAAAGCTGACTGTGTGCAGAAGATTCAGAGCACCAGCTTTCCCTCCTGGCTCTTCGATTGTGGGAGCAGACGGCAACTGTTCGTGCTCTACTCACTGTGCAGCTGGGCAGCCGAGAGCAAGCTCCGAAGAGGGTGCATTCAAATGGACCTTTAGGTATGACACCGAGGAGCGACAGCAATGATGGTGACACCGTTGCAAAGCTGACTGTGTGCTGAAGATGCCCAGCACATGCTTTCCCTCCTGGCTCTTCGGCTCTGGGAGCAGAGGCCAGACGTTCGTGCACTAATCGCTGAGCTACTGGGCAGCTGAGAAGCAGCTCTGGAGAGGTTGCATTCAAATGTACTTTTAGGTATGAAACCGAGGAGTGACAGCAATAATGGTGACAGCATTGCAAAGCTGACTGTGTGCTGAAGATGCGCAGCACATGCTTTCCCTCCTGGCTCTTTGACTGTGGGAGCAGACGACAACCGTTCGTGCTCTACTCACTGTGCTGCTGGGCAGCCAAGAGCAAGCTCTGAAGAGGGTGCATTCAAATGGACCTGTAGGTATGAAAGCGAGGAGCGACAGCAATGATGGTGACACCGTTGCAAAGCTGACTGTGTGCTGAAGATGCCCAGCACATGCTTTCCCTCCTGGCTCTTCGGATCTGGGAGCAGAAGCCAGACGTTCGTGCGCTAATCGCTGTGCCCCTGGGCAGCCGAGAACAAGCTTCGGAGAGGTTGCACTCAAATGGACTTTTAAGTATGAAAGCGAGGAGCGACAGCAATGATGGTGGCACCGTTGCAAAGCTGACTGTGTGCTGAAGATGCCCAGCACATGCTTTCCCTCCAGGCTCTTCGGCTCTGGGAGCAGAGGCCAGACGTTCATGCTCTACTGACTGTGCTGCTGGGCAGCCAAGAGCAACGAGCAGAGAAGTTGGATTCAAATGAACTTCTCGGTATGAAAGTGAGGAGCGACAGCAATGATGGAGGCACTGTTGCAAAGCTGACTGTGTGCAGAAGATTCAGAGCACCAGCTTTCCCTCCTGGCTCTTCGATTGTGGGAGCAGACGGCAACTGTTCGTGCTCTACTCACTGTGCTGCTGGGCAGCCGAGAGCAAGCTCCGAAGAGGGTGCATTCAAATGGACCTTTAGGAATGACACCGAGGAGCGACAGCAATGATGGTGACACCGTTGCAAAGCTGACTGTGTGCTGAAGATGCCCAGCACATGCTTTCCCTCCTGGCTCTTCGGTTCTGGCAGCAGACGGCAACCGTTCGTGCTCTACTCACTGTGCTGCTGGGCAGCCGAGAGAAAGCTCCGAAGAGGGTGCATTCAAATGGACCTTTAGGTATGAAAGCGAGGAGCGACAGCAATGATGGTGACACCGTTGCAAAGCTGACTGTGTGCTGAAGATGCCCAGCACATGCTTTCCCTCCCGGCTCTTCGGATCTGGGAGCAGAAGCCAGAAGTTCGTGCACTAATCGCTGTGCTACTGGGCAGCTGAGAAGCAGCTTTGGAGAGGTTGCATTCAACTGTACTTTTAGGTATGAAACCGAGGAGTGACAGCAATAATGGTGACAGCATTGCAAAGCTGACTGTGTGCTGAAGATGCCCCGCACATGCTTTCCCTCCTGGCTCTTCGACTGTGGGAGCAGACGACAACCCTAACCCTAACCCTAACCCTAACCCTAACCATAACCCAACCCTAACCCTAACCCTAACCCTAACCCTACCCCTAACCCTAACCCTAACCCTAAACCTAACCCTAACCCTAACCCTAACCCTAACCCTAACCCTAACCCTAACCCTACCCCTAAACCTAACCCTAACCCTAAACCTAACCATAACCCTAACCCTAACCCTAACCCCTAAACCTAACCCTAACCCTAACCCTAACCCCTAACCCTAACCCCTAAACCTAACCCAAACCCTAAC
>NW_026639345.1:0-467 GCF_028554395.1 Pezoporus wallicus
GTATAAAGTTCTTCATCTGCAGGTTCTTCTTGATCAGGCAGTTTGTAACAGATCCCCACAGTAATGTCTCCCATTGCTGTTCTCCCTTTAACCCTGACCCACAAACTCTCTGTGGACTGCTCACCTGTCCCCAGACAGAGTTCCATACTCTCCAGCCTATCCCTAACATAAACAGGAAGTCCCCCTCCCTGCCTGCCAAGCCTGTCTTTTCTAAAGAGCCTGTAACCTTCCATTCCAACACTCCAGTCATAGGAGCCATCTCACCATGTTTCTGCGATGCCTATTATATCACACACCCGTAGACATGCACACATCTCTAATTACAGTATCACAGTATGCTAGAGATTAGAAGGGACCTCAAAAGATCATCTAGTCCAATCCCCCTGACGGAGCAGGAACACCTGGATAAGGTTACACACGAATGTGTCCAGGCGGGTTTAGAATGTCTCCAGAGGAGACTCCACAAC